>NC_143151.1:18373637-18635835 GCF_041381405.1 Jatropha curcas | reverse complement strand
TATATTTCACTTATGTTTTTTTCTCAGCATATATCCATCCTCTCGAGCATCAAGGCAAATTATGAGGATAATCAAGCTACATCTGGATAAAGATGAATACACATGGATGTCGTACTACAAGAGGCAAGAGACTTTTATTCGAAAGACTTTCAGGTACGATTTGGTTCAAGTTATATCTTCATTCAATGTAATTAATAATCAAGCTACATCTCTTTATTGAAATTTTATTTTTCATTTTTGTAGAAGCCTGTCATATGAGAAGAGGCCATTACGGTTATGCTAAAAGTGGTCTGGGAGAAATTATGCGCTCTATGGTATGCTGACTTCACCTATAGGATACGAAAAGGCGATAAGAAGTAGCAGTGCGTGTCTCAGGAGATACGGGAGAGTTGGGAGGATCTTGCATTCAAGAGAAAGTATGACATATTTGCACGAAATAGACGCAGTGAGACTGGCGGTGACGGAGCAGGACCTTTCCGACACACAGGCGGAAATACGTTTGTCAACAGACGTGCGTTGGGCATCAATGTAAGTAACAATGAAGAATATTTACATTTACCTTCTAGTCTTCTATGACATATACAAGTACAAGTTCAATATAATAAAGCTTACAACTGCATTGATTAATTAATTTTGTTGTTTTTAGGAGAGCGTGTTCACTTACATCTCGCGAGTGTGTTGTTTCTTTTCAGGGATCTGAAGCTGAGTCAAGAATTGATGAGCTAGCACTTTATCTAGAGGCCGTAGGAGGCGAAAAGAAGAGGAAAGTATATGGCATTTGGTCTCAGGCATCACAGTTTTACTGCGGCTCAGCATCTGACAATTCTGCAGCTTCCTCATTACCTCTGCCTGTTTGCGATCGATTTGCGATCGATTTCTCATATTTTCGGTCGCAATTTAGTGATTTTTTTGTAGTGATATATTTTTTTTTTTGTTTTTGAGTATTGGGAGATTTGCACCTACATCTATTGTCAAGTCATGTATGCACTTACCACTAGACCATGCCTTGGAGATATATATATATATATGTGAATACTCAAATTTTGAGGCTTCTCATGTTGTTGGTGGCATGTGAAACTCTTTAAATGGAGGAAAACACGCTGCTACAGTGCCATGCCAATTAGTTTGACTTTGCTACAGTAAATTTGACTTTTCTGCAGCAACTGTGCAAACAGTCCGGCCGGACCGGAGGCCATTTTGGACATTTACTGGAAATATGTCAATATGGTACTTGAAACGTCCGGAATTTCACGAGGATCGCAGAACCGGTCCCGGAATGATTTTTGGAGGTCGAAAACTCCCAAAAAAGCTCCCGGAGCGAGACATGGTGGCCACCACCAGCTACGGCGGCGCCGGCCGCCGGACACAGCGGCTCTTGCCGCCCAGCATGGGCGGCACCTGCCGCCCCACCGACTGGGTGGCACCTGCCGCCCAGCCTCTTGGGCGGCAGCTGCCGCCGAGCCAGGCGGCACCTGCCGCCCTGGACCCGAAAATGGCCTATAAATAGGCCATTTTCAGTCCAATTTTGGCACCCCTGTCTGTATTGACGGACGAATCCTTCTCCCTCTCACGCTCCTTGCGTTTTCTTTACCGCTTTTTGCATTTAATTTAATTTTTATTGCATTTTTATTGTGATATTTGGACATTAAAATTAAACAAATTAAAATTAATTAATATTTCCTAAGCGAGGAGCTTAATCTGGAGTTAAGAAGCGGTCGTCGATTAAATCAGGTATGTAAACAAAACTCTGCCTATTTAATTTTAGCACTTCATGCATATTTCTCTTCTACTCTTAATAATTCTACAATTGCATAAATGCATCCACGTCATTGTTTTTGGTAAATAAACTGCCTTAATTAATTTGATTAAGCTTAAATGCCCGGTTAATCAATAATCGTGGTATTAAAGTTTAAATCCGACAATATTGGCTAAAAGAGCCTAGTTAATTAATAACTACGGTTCAATTGCCTTATTTCGAACAAATCCGGCTTAAGTTCAATTAATCAATAATTGTGGCTAAAAGCCTTAATCAATCACGTTTCGACAATAAATTGTGATTAAGCTCGAACGCCCGATTAATCGATAATCGCGGCATTAAAGCCTAAATCACACATTTTGGCAAACTAATTGCCTAAAACAACACATTTCGGCCAAAGGCCCAAAATCAACCATTTTAGCGACAAATCGCTTAAAATCAATCTTTTGGCAAAATGCCTTTAAAATCAACCATTTTCGGCTCAAAGCCGTAAAATCGACATTTTTGGCAAAATGCCTTAAAATGAACCAATTTTTGGCTAAATGCCTTAAAACCAACTTTTTTGGCGACGAACGCCTAATCGAATCAATCGATCTTTTGGCAAAATGCCTAAACAAAATGCACAAAGCATACACACACTCATGCACAAAGCATACACACTCATGCACAAAGCATACACAAAAATGCACAAAGCATACACACACTCATGCACAAAGCATACACACTCATGCACAAAGCATACACACTCATGCACAAAGCATACTCACTCATGCATTAAGCATACCCATTCAAAGCCCTTCAAAGAAGGCCTATCGAACTACGTTGACTTTGATCTTCCATTCAAACGGAAGTACGTAGGCACGTTCGGGATTTCACCCCGGGTGGCAAGTTAAAATCACTCAAACATTTCATTAATCCATCATTTACCTTGCAAAGCATTCATTCATCGGTTAGTTTATCGGCATGACATAGTCTCGGGATCCATCTCGGGTTCGTAGATTGTGCCTTAATCATTGGGATAATTAATCTAGTAACTAGGTTAATTAAAAATGGAGTCACTTAGGGTTTTTTCCTAGTTTACCCTTAAATAATTAAACAAGGTGGCGACTCACACACATCACGTGTATTTCTTCTCATTCATCATATGCATCACATGCCTATGACATTTGGGGAAGGGGTTCACAATATATATGAAAGTTGAAACAAATATAATGTTCAAGTCTTTTTTAACTTTCTATTTTTCTTTTTTTAGGAATTTTTAGGATTTTATTTTATTTTTTTACAATTTGATTGCTTGTTAAATATATTTTAAAATTTATTTTTAACTATTATTATTAAGATAATTACATCTAGATAATTATAACTTTAAATTTTTTTTAATTTTTTCTACATATCTCTCTCTCGAACAAAAAACATATTCATCATCGTTTTCCACAGTTCCATACTCTTTAGTCTTCTGATTTTGTAGAATGATGGATTATTGAAACACTTGACAAAGACGGTTTCTTATCTCTTCTTTTCTTATGCCAATAATTTATTTATAATGTGGAGGATACTCCTTACCTATTGTAGAGGTATTCAAGGAATAGGTATACCTATTGTAGAGCTTGACGTTGCTGCTGCTGGTATCAATCCACAGAGGGTACACATGTTACTTAAGGGATTTTCTTTACGAGTAAATCAAATTAATTATCAATTATCAATTTTTAATTTATTTTGTGTTCTTCTTTCTTCCTTTTTTTTTTTTTTTTTTTTTTTGGGGGTGTAGGAATGGTTTAAATTAATGGTTTGTAGTTCAAAGCTTACTTTCGTATCCCACGAGGATCATGTTGTCAAATGGTCAATTATGTATTAGAAGGTAATTTTCTTTATCCTAACGACTAACTTATAAGAGAGATCTTTAATGTTGATACACTACAAAAAAAACGCTCATTTGCGACCGATATTTGCGACCGCCAAATATCGGTCGCAAAATGGCGACCGATTTGCTACACAAGAACAAACCGTCGCAAAATTTAGCGCAAAAAAATCCCGCGATTTTGTTTCTCAGTTAATGACTACTATGCGACGGATTTGCGATCGATTTTGCGACCGATTTGCGACTAAAGGTTATTCAGTCGCAAAATTGCGCGGTTTAAAATTAGGAAGAAATTTGAGACCGATCTGCAACAGATTTGAGACCGAAATTATTGCGACTGATTAGGTGAGTCGCAAATTGATCGCAAAGTTACTGCGAAGTAATACGACGTCGCAGGGTTAAAAATTGCGACCGATAGTAATGTAATTTGCGACCGACTGGTCGGTCGCAATTTTTAGGGCTTTAAACGCCAGACGCCCTCTTTCTTCTTTCTTCTTCTTTCTTTCTTCTCCTCCTCCTCTCCTCTCCTCTGTTCGCAGGCCACTCCAGCCCCTCCTGACGCCGCTCCAGCCCGCCTGACGCCGCTGCAGCCCCTCCTGACGCCGGTCCAACCCCTCCGGTCACTCCACCTGTCTTCTCGGACAAAAGTTTGAGGTATTTTGCGATTTGTGATTCGAATTTTTTTTTTCATTTTTTTTTTCGATTTATGTGTATTTGGACATAATTTATGATTTTTTAAAAATATTTTTGGCTACTGTGAATCTATGATTAGTTATATAATTTTTAAATTTGGAGATTTAGGATTTTTTTTGTTTGCTGTTTATTGAATGGGTTGTGATTTTTTTACTTTTGTGGAGCTGTAATTAGTTGTAGAATTTTTAAATTTGGAGAATTAGGGTTTTGTTGCTGCTATTTACGAATGGGCTAATGTGAAAAAGGAAAGACACAGGAGGAGAAAAGCAAAGTAAAAAAAAAAAAAAAAAAATTTAACCAATTTAAATTAAGATGCGTATATATATGGTAAAATCAATTCAGTACATTGATTTGGTTGAATTTGGCTTTAACCAATTTAAATATAGTTTTAATTTTAATCAAAAAACATAAACATTATTTAGTTTAGTTCACTTTCTATTGCATAAAATCGAAAAATTCAAAATTTTAATTAAATCATTTAGCCAAAAATTAAAAAAAAAATTAATCAAACCGATTTAATTTGATCCAAGTAAATTTAATTTATAAAAAATTCAATTTATTCAGTTTGTATTAATTCTATTCGGTTTGAAACAAACGGATAAATGATTTGAAATTTAAATCATCGTATTAAGTAAATTTGATAATTAATAAAAAAATACTTTATTATCCTCTAGGAGTGGGATGAGATGGTAGGGGTAATTTCTTTTTTTTTTTTTTTAATTTCCGTATTAAAATTAAACTCTTCAAAAAAATTGTAGTGGGTAGGCACATTATGTAATTTTCAAATGCAAATTGTACGCGGTACATACATTTATTTGCTGGTATATACATTATAAATAGAGAGATCTCATTGGTTTAATATTTGTACTTCTGCTTGAGAGAATCGACAAAGAGCAACTAGAAAAAATGGATTTAAAGATTTGGTTTATATTTTCTGCCTACTCCCAAACTACTACTTTACCTTCTAAAACAAACTATTAATGTGAAAATGAAAACTGTCTTCATACCCATTTTTTTTTTATATAAATTTTATTTTATCGTTAAAACATTCTCTAAGACAAGATATCTAAATAACATAAAAATATTATAGTATATTCCTAACACCAAATCACATAATAGTTTCAATCCCTTGACTTTGTCAATAGGTGCCTTTCCACCACATTCTTTAGTACATTATAAATCTTATAGAGATTATCCGTTGAATTCAAATATAGTTAATCATTAAATCATTCCTTATATTATATCATATAGTTGTTTAATTAATCTTTAACTTGATAATTTCGACCATATGTCGTATGTGCTTTTAGAACATAAAAATAGAATCGTTCAAGTTTTTTATAAATTGGAATAAGCAAAATTATTTTATAAAAAACTAATAAAAACCATTAATATCATTATTAGTGTTAATAAATTAACATATGTATATATATATATGATAACTAAATATTATAACTACATAGTAATAAATAAAAAAATGATAATATTAAAAAATATGTAATTTTAATTTTCAAATAAGACATAAACATGATAGTTTGAATTTTTTTTAATAATAATTATGTTATGATACATGTAATTGATATTACTCTTTTGTTTATAATTATGAAATAATGCATTTTTTTATTATTGTTGTTATTATTGTTAAATTTTTTTTTTTTAAATGAATGATGTGTTTGGTTCGGTTGGAGGCCTAGTAGTGGCCATTTTGCTTTTGGAGAATGTTGGTATGATATAGGAGTGTTTATTGAAGTTTTTTTATATTTGAAATTTGATTGAGTTGTGCCGAAGTGCTGCCGAATTTTTTTCAAAAAAATTCAATATGTGGAATCATACACTTACCTTTATTAGGGTAAAGGTAATAAATGAACTTAGTGAATAAATGAACTTAGTGATTTTACATTTATATATAGGTACCCTTATTATAGAAATAACCTTAGTTAGTTATAAGCGTAAATTGAACATTACATTAGTGGATGTTTTATGGATGGTTTAGACTAATGCAATTACAAATAATTTACCCTTTATACACACATTGTTAATTAGGTAAAAAAAATGTGAAATAATCGAGATTGGATGTACTGGAGGTTCGAGGTCAATGGGATATTAAGACAACAGTTCCTGCAAGGATTGGAGGCGTTTATACAGTTTGCAGTTGGTAATCCCAGTTTTATGGATGAGAATAAGTTGAGGTGTCCATGTAATCACAAGAAGTGTCGAAATCGAGCCTTCTTAGACATCGATACAGTGAAACTTCATTTGTGCAAAAATGGGTTCGTGGAAAATTATTACGAATGGATACATCATGGTGAAGCTCGAGTTGCCAGTGGGTCAGGCCACTCCATTCCGCTAAGTTTAGAAGTTCAGCCTTATCAATTTCTGTATGGTAATCAATGCAATGATATGGTAATCGATGCAAGTAGAGTACAATGTGATTGGGATAATATGGAGGAATCGCCAAATGTAGCAGCACAACAATTGTTTGACATGCTAAGTGCAGCTAATAGTGAATTGTGGCCTGGATGCAAGAATCATTCAGTTCTGTCTGTTGTTGCACGATTACTACACATGAAAGCGGAGCACCATTTTTCAGAAAGGTGTTACGATGATTTTGTTCAGTTAGCAAAAGAAATGTTGCCTGAAGGCCATTCAATGGTTGATAATTTTTATCGAACAAAAAAATTAGTTCGGGGATTGGGACTACCGGTAGAAAAGATTGATTGCTGTCGTAATAATTGTATGATATTCTGGGGTGTTGACTCGGAATTCAGAGAATGCAAGTTTTGTAATCTTCCAAGATATCAACGGCACGGTCAAGGGACTAGTAGAGTACAAAGAGAGAAGGCTTTCAAGAAGATGTATTATTTCCCTCTTGTTCCTCGCCTTCAAAGGTTATATGCATCTAAGGCGACAGCTGAACACATGACATGGCATGCTTTGCATGAATATGAGGATGGTATAATGACTCATCCGTCAGACTCTGAAGCGTGGAAACATTTTGATAACATTCATCCTGTGTTTGCTGCTAAAATGAGAAACGTGAGATTGGGGCTTTATACTGATGGGTTTCAGCTGTTTGGCCAATCAGGACAACAATATTCATCATGGCCTATCATTGTGACACCATATAATCTACCACCGTCAATGTGTATGAAAGATGAATATATATTTTTGTGTGTTATTGTTCCTGGGCCTACTAATCCAAAACATAAAATTGATGTGTTTCTGCAGCCTTTGATTGCCGAACTTAATTATTTATGGGAATATGGGGTTGAAACATTCGATATTTCGACCAATCAGAATTTCATAATGCGAGCTGCTTTGCTTTGGACCATCAGTGATTTTCTAGCATTTGGAATGTTATCTGGGTGGAGTACGGCTGGCAAATTGGCTTGTCCTCATTGCATGGAAAACACTAATGCATTTACCCTAAAGAATGGAGGTAAACAATGTTGGTTTGATTGTCATCGCAAATTCTTACCAGAATCTCACCCTTGGAGGAGAAATCGACAATGCTTTAGAAAGAACACGACTATTGTTGAACCCCCTCCACCTGTGAAGTCTGGAGCAGAAATATTACAAGAAATTGAAGATCTGGGGCTTATGAAAGTTACAGAGTTGGGTACAGATGAGGTAAATACAAGAATTGGCAGGAATAGCGGGTGGAAAAAGCGAAGCATCTTCTAGGATTTGCCATACTGGAGTTCACTTCTTATCCGTCATAACCTTGATGTCATGCACATAGAAAAAAATGTGTTTGAAAATCTGTTCAACACTGTCATGAACATTGAAGGGAAAACCAAGGATAATGCAAAAGCGAGAGCAGACATGAAGGAAATTTGTCGTTGACCAGAACTCGAGCAATCTGTAATTACTGGTAAGTTTTCGAAGGCATGTTATTGTTTAGACAAACCCCAAAGACAATTATTGTGCGAATGGTTACGATCATTAAGGTTTCCAGATGGCTACTGTTCAAATATGGGTAGATGTGTGGACATGAGGAAGTACAAATTGTTTGGCATGAAATGTAACATCCTCTTGAGTTGAGTCGGGTTGAACCAAACCTGGTTGGGGTAGAATGGATGATAAGTGGACTTATTTGCATGAAAAAGTTTAGGCCTTGATTGCAGCCAAACATACAGTGTGGGTATTAAGTTGTGTCTTTGTATACTTGAGGTACCAAGTAGATATGTTAAACAGCCAAGTCATTGCTTCTAGAGTCTACCCGTTCCTATCATTTTCACTTTCCTATTTTCACGTTTTTCATTTTCTTCTTAAGTTTCCCTTCCATTTCCTTGCACTTTTCATGCAAGTTACGCAGTAAGTCCACTCCAAGTAAGTAGAATTCCTTGAAGTTATATGTTATTCACTCTTTTATTGAGTTATATTGGAGATGAGTTATGAGAATTCTTGTGTATAGGAGAAGAAAGTTCCAAAGTTGCAGAAAAGAGAAGTTAAAACAGAGCCCCCAGCTTTGTGGCAAGACAGGTTTGATATCTCATGTTGTCTACTATTTTCTTTGCATGTAAATTGTGTGGTGTGTTGCCAATGAGATGATATGTTGCTTGTTGTTGGGTGGAAGTACTGGAAATGATGTGAAAACAGGGGATGAATATATGAAGCGAAAACAGAGTTTGCTGGAAATGTTACCAGCAACTTCATCTTGATTTTGAACCCATATAATGATGGAATTAGGAATTGTCATAGATGAGTTATTTGTTCCTTTCTGTGTTAGCTTTACATGGGCTTTTGAATCATTCAATTTGAAGTTGTATATTGAGAGTTATGGCCAAAAGAACACAGACTGCACAATCTGGAAATCACGTCGCGCGCTCGCGCATACTGGAAAGCAAGTCGCGCTCGCGATTTCCCATTGCGCGCTCGCGACTTGAGTCAGGTAGCTCTCTGACTCTCAATTGCACAACTCGCGCTCGCGAGGATCACATGCGCGGTCGCGACTTTGGCCAAAAACTCTCTGACTCTCAAATGGCACAGCTCGCGCTCGCGACTTTCACATGCGCGGTCGCGAGTTTGGCCAGAAGCTCTCTGACTCTCAGTGTGCGTATCTCGCGCTCGCGAATCACACAAGCGCGCTCGCGACTTCATCTCGCGCTCGCGACTTGTGCTGCGCGGTCGCGACTTCAGCCAGAAACACACTGACTCTCAGGATGCACAAGTCGCGCTCGCGACTTTCACATACGCGGTCGCGACTTGTGCTGTGACCCTCTTTTGCCTTTCATTTGCTATGTAATCACATTCCTTTGCTCAACATGCATGCATCCAATCATTTTACAACAAAAATACAACATAAGAACATGGATTAAAACAACATACAAGCATTCATATGATGTGAAATCAAATCAATATGATGAACGATGACGTTGTGAAACCATTTATGTGCTATTGTGTTACAATGTTGACATGCTAATCTTAAGCTCCATTGAGGTTAGGTAGAAACCATGTAGATAAGGCTATGTCGCGACATAGGATAGCAGATCTGCGCCCCATACAGTTTGGAACTCCGGCTACAGGCCGTTGAGTGGATATGATTAAACCGTGCGGTGCGAATCCGGTTAGGGGCACCAAAACGGACAATATTGGCATAGGCGAATCCGGTTAGGGGCCTATAGCATACAGTTTTACCCAGCTTCATACAGTTTATCTTATCACTTCGGTTTCACTATAACCTTATGGAGCCATACAGATATCGTAACTAATGTTTAACGAATCATACAGTATAATACACAACAAGAAAGATCATTCAGATAAAATGAAGGTAAGATGATATGTGTGATTATCTGTACCTTATGTGTTTACATGGTTGTTACTTGGCTCTTTGTACTCATGTATGCATTTAATTGTTACTTGATATGTTGAGATATCCACTGAGCATTATTTGCTCAGCGAGTTACCTGTTTAACTCGCAGGTTTTGAGACTGGTCCATAGAGAGTCCGCGTACAACTGCTGCAGTTCATCTGTAGAAGACTCGGTCTTCAGGGTAGAAACTCATTTTGTTTTTCTTTTTATGGCATGTACAGGGCACACAGTTGGGCCCATTTCATTTTGTAAACTTGTATCATGTTTTGTAAATATATAAATTACATTATTTTTGGAAACAGTACCAGCATGTTATTATATTCAATATACAGTATGTTTTCAGTATGTCAGACCATACAGTCAACCAGTTTTGTAACATCTCGACTCGGTTCATTCGGGTTAACGGGTGGACCGGGAAGGGGTGTTACAAATTTTGGTATCAGAGCCCTAGGTTTAATGTCCCCGGGCTTGAATGCATAAGTCAGTATATGTACATGCCATGACTACCCTGATGAACTAATCAGTTGTTATTATTTTAGGAGGATGTCTCAAGAAGGAGAAAGTGAGTCACACGCCTCCAGAGCAGTGGAGGGTGAGGCTCCAGCAGCACCAGGTCAAGCTAGAACAGTGGAGGGTGAGGCTTCAAGAGCACTAGGTCAAGAGGTGCTGTTAAAGCAACTTGCAGACACTTTTAGACAAATTGCAGGAGTGATGCCTCAAGCACCCGTAATAGTAGAAAGAGAGAGAAAGCCCCCACTAGAGAAGCTTAGAAAATATGGTGCAAAGGAATTTAAAGCTAGTAAAGATGATAGTCCCGAAGTAGCTGAGTATTGGTTAGATGGGACATCGAGAGTCCTAGAACAATTGCAGTGTACATCCGAAGACAAGTTGATTTGTGCCACTTCATTGCTGATAGAGGAGGCATATACATGGTGGACCACTGTGCAACAGAGAGTAACAGCAGATCAGCGTACTTGGCAATTCTTCTTGGATGAATTCAAGAAGAAGTTCATTACCGAGGCTTACCTAGATGCGAGAAGGAAAGAATTCTTATACCTGCGACAGAACAGAATGTCTGTAGCTGAATACGAAAGAGAATTTACTAGACTCAGCAGGTATGGTAAGCAGATAGTGGCTACAGAAGCCGAAAGGTGTAAGAAGTTTCAAGAAGGCTTGAATGATGAGATTCAGATGGGAGTGGTAGCTTCCAGATTCAGAGAATTCTCAGCCTTGGTAGAGGCAGCTCAAGAGATAGAGCGAATACAGGCCAATCAGCGTTCTAGACGCCAGCGGTCTCAGCAAAGAAGAGATCAGACTCAGAGTGCACCCAGTACACATCAGCCGGAAAGCAAGAGATTCAGAGGTGCTAGTAGTTCAGCTGGTTCTAGACCTTCTTTTAGCCAAGGCATAGTTAGGGGTGTTCATGCACCAGCAGCATCAGTTGTGGCTAGTTCTACCAGTGGGAGTCGAGGTTCAGGCAGAGGTTCTGGTAGAGGCACTGGTAGAGGTGCAGAGTCAGCCGGTTATACTTCGTCACTTTGTGAGCACTGTGGCAGACGACATGGTGGAGATTGTTGGTTGGTGACTGGTAAATGTTGGACATGCGGAGCATCAGACCATCAGAAGAAAGATTGTCCTAAAAGGGCAAGAGTTCCTACACCGTTCATAGCAGGCCGAGGTCGAGGCGAGACCTCCGGAGTGCAGAGGCAGCAATCAGAGACTGTGGACAGACCCGATACTAGGGGTCCAGCCAGGGTTTATGCTATGCGAGCCAGAGAAGAGGAGGAAGCTCCAGATGTTATAGTTGGTGAGTTTTCTTTATTCGAGCATGTAGTTTATGCTTTGATTGATCCTGGCTCATCTCATTCATACATTAGTGTACCTAAACCTTGGGTTAAAGGGTTAGCGGTTGCACATGTGGGTCAGGGTATGTTGGTTACCAATCCATTAGGAGATGTAGTAACAACTCATACAGTGATCAAAGACTGTCCAATTGTGATTCATGGAAAGGCGTTTCCAGGAGATCTTATGGAGTTGCCATTTAGAGAATTTGATGTTATTTTGGGTATGGATTGGCTATCTAGACATAATGCTCTAGTTGATTGTGCAAAGAAAAGGGTGACATTATCTACACCAGCAGGGGAAGAGATTACAGTAGTCGGGAAGCGGCGAGAGTTTTTGAGTAATGTGATATCAGCCATAGCAGCAAAGAGATTAATTCAGAAGGGTTGTGAAGCATATTTGGTATGTGCGTTACAAATAGAGAAAGAAAAGTTGAAAGTGGAAGATATACCAACAGTATGTGATTATCCAGATGTGTTTCCAGATGAGTTACCAGGGTTACCACCAAGGAGGGAAGTGGAGTTTACCATAGATGTCTATCCTGGAGCAGCACCAGTATCAATTGCCCCTTACAGAATGGCACCAGCAGAGTTAAAAGAGTTAAAAATTCAGCTGCAGGAGTTAGTAGACAAAGGCTTTATCAGACCCAGTGTATCACCTTGGGGAGCACCGGTATTATTTGTAAAGAAGAAAGATGGATCATTCAGACTGTGCATTGATTACAGACAGCTGAATAAGCTGACGATCAAGAATAAGTATCCATTGCCTCGCATTGATGATTTGTTTGATCAGTTAAAAGGTGCAGGTATGTTTTCTAAGATCGACCTCAGATCAGGATACCATCAGGTGCGGATAAAGGAAGAAGATATCTCCAAGACTGCATTCAGGACCCGATATGGTCACTTTGAATTTTTAGTCATGCCATTCGGTCTTACAAATGCACCAGCGGTTTTCATGGATCTCATGAACCGCGTATTTCATTCATACCTGGATCAGTTTGTGGTGGTGTTTATAGATGACATTTTGGTCTACTCCAGAGACAGGGCAGAACATGATAAGCATTTACGGATTGTACTTCAGACTTTGAGAGATAAACAGCTGTATGCTAAGCTCAGTAAGTGTGAGTTTTGGCTAGAAGAAGTTTCTTTCTTAGGACATGTGGTGTCATCAGAGGGTATCAGAGTGGATCCTAAGAAGATTGAAGCTATTGTTGATTGGAGACCACCCAGGAATGTCACAGAAGTTCGAAGTTTTCTGGGTTTAGCCGGTTATTACAGAAGGTTTGTAAAGGGATTCTCCATCATTGCATCACCTTTAACAAGACTATTGAAAAAAGAGGTTGTATTTCAATGGGATGCTAGATGTCAGCAGAGTTTTGACACTTTGAAGAGAAAGTTGACTGAAGCACCAGTGTTAACTCAGCCAGTGTCAGGTAAAGACTTTGAGATTTACAGTGATGCCTCTCATACTGGGTTAGGATGTGTGCTCATGCAAGATAAGAAAGTGGTCACTTATATCTCCAGACAATTGAAACCACATGAGTTGAATTATCCAACCCATGATTTAGAACTAGCAGCCATTGTTCTAGCATTTAAAGTATGGCGGCATTATCTGTATGGTGAAAAGTGTTACATTTACACAGATCATCAGAGTTTAAAGTACTTACCAACACAGAAGGACTTGAATTCAAGATAACGGAAGTGGATGCAAATTTTGGCTAATTATGATTATGTCATTAATTACCATCCGGGCAAAGCTAATGTAGTAGCTGATGCCCTTAGCCGGAAATCCTTGTATGCTTTGAGCTTAATGAGAATCAGCATGGAGTTGCAACAGCAGGGAGTTATTCTAGCACAGATGCAAGTCCAGCCATCTTGGCTTCAGGAAGTTGCAGAAACACAAAAGAAAGATGCACAAATAGCCCTATGGGTTAAACAAGTCCAGGCAGATCATGGTGGGAAATTTAGATTGGATAGCAATGGAGTTTTGTTTTATGCAGATAGAATTGTTGTACCACAGACAGGGGAGGTCAGACAAAAGATTCTGCATGAAGCTCATAACAGTCCATATACAATGCATCCAGGCAGCACCAAGATGTATCAAGATTTGAAGAAAGGCTACTGGTGGCCAGGCATGAAGAGAGACATCGGAGATGTTGTAACAAGATGTTTAACATGTCAACAAGTAAAAGCAGAACATCAACTGCCATCCGGGTTACTTCATCCAATAACAGTGCCAACATGGAAATGGGATCAGATCACGATGGACTTCATTACTGGCTTACCTCAGACACAGCGGAAGCACGATGCAGTATGGGTAATTGTGGATAGATTAACCAAGTCTGCTCATTTCCTACCAGTTAAGACGGACTATTCTCTGGACAAGTTAGCAGAAATTTATGTTAGTGAGATAGTTCGACTACATGGAGTTCCATCATCCATTATCTCTGATCGTGATCCAAGGTTTACATCGAAGTTCTGGGGTAAACTTCAAGAGGCATTAGGAACGAAACTGCATTTCAGCACTGCATTTCATCCGCAGACAGATGGGCAATCAGAGAGAGTGATTCAAATCTTGGAAGACATGATGAGATCATGTGTTATAGAGTTTGAAGGCAGTTGGGACAAATATGTATCTCTCATGGAATTCGCCTACAACAACAGCTATCAATCGAGCATCAAGATGGCACCATATGAAGCATTGTATGGTAGAAGATGCAGAACACCTGTATGTTGGACAGAACTTAGTGAGAAGAAGATTTTGGGTCCAGATTTGGTGAGAGACACAGAAGAGAAAGTAGAAATCATCAGAAGACAGCTAAAGGAAGCAAGTGATCGACAGAAATCCTATGCGGATTTAAAGAGAAAAGACATTGAGTATTCGGTTGGGGATAAAGTATTTTTGAAGGTTTCACCATGGAAGAAGATCTTAAGGTTTGGACAAAAGGGTAAGCTTAGCCCTAGGTTCATTGGTCCATACGAGATTGTTGAACGCGTAGGACCATTAGCCTATCGCCTAGCATTACCTCCAACCTTAGATCGAATCCATAATGTATTTCATGTATCCATGTTGAGAAGATATAGATCAGACCCCTCACATGTGTTATCAGCAGACGAGATTGAAATTCAGCCGGATCTCACGTATGAAGAAGAACCAGTTCAGATCCTAGCCAAAGAAACTAAAGAATTGCGGAACAAGAAAATAGCATTGGTGAAAGTTCTTTGGAGGAATCATAAGACAGAAGAAGCAACTTGGGAATCAGAAGAAACCATGCGACAGCAATATCCGCATCTATTCATAACAGGTAAACTTCGGGACGAAGTTTTTATTTAGAAGGGGAGAACTGTAACATCCTCTTGAGTTGAGTCGGGTTGAACCAAACCTGGTTGGGGTAGAATGGATGATAAGTGGACTTATTTGCATGAAAAAGTTTAGGCCTTGATTGCAGCCAAACATACAGTGTGGGTATTAAGTTGTGTCTTTGTATACTTGAGGTACCAAGTAGATATGTTACACAGCCAAGTCATTGCTTCTAGAGTCTACCCGTTCCTATCATTTTCACTTTCCTATTTTCACGTTTTTCATTTTCTTCTTAAGTTTCCCTTCCATTTCCTTGCACTTTTCATGCAAGTTACGCAGTAAGTCCACTCCAAGTAAGTAGAATTCCTTGAAGTTATATGTTATTCACTCTTTTATTGAGTTATATTGGAGATGAGTTATGAGAATTCTTGTGTATAGGAGAAGAAAGTTCCAAAGTTGCAGAAAAGAGAAGTTAAAACAGAGCCCCCAGCTTTGTGGCAAGACAGGTTTGATATCTCATGTTGTCTACTATTTTCTTTGCATGTAAATTGTGTGGTGTGTTGCCAATGAGATGATATGTTGCTTGTTGTTGGGTGGAAGTACTGGAAATGATGTGAAAACAGGGGATGAATATATGAAGCGGAAACAGAGTTTGCTGGAAATGTTACCAGCAACTTCATCTTGATTTTGAACCCATATAATGATGGAATTAGGAATTGTCATAGAAGAGTTATTTGTTCCTTTCTGTGTTAGCTTTACATGGGCTTTTGAATCATTCAATTTGAAGTTGTATATTGAGAGTTATGGCCAAAAGAACACAGACTGCACAATCTGGAAATCACGTCGCGCGCTCGCGCATACTGGAAAGCAAGTCGCGCTCGCGATTTCCCATTGCGCGCTCGCGACTTGAGTCAGGTAGCTCTCTGACTCTCAATTGCACAACTCGCGCTCGCGAGGATCACATGCGCGGTCGCGACTTTGGCCAAAAACTCTCTGACTCTCAAATGGCACAGCTCGCGCTCGCGACTTTCACATGCGCGGTCGCGAGTTTGGCCAGAAGCTCTCTGACTCTCAGTGTGCGTATCTCGCGCTCGCGAATCACACAAGCGCGCTCGCGACTTCATCTCGCGCTTGCGACTTGTGCTGCGCGGTCGCGACTTCAGCCAGAAACACACTGACTCTCAGGATGCACAAGTCGCGCTCGCGACTTTCACATACGCGGTCGCGACTTGTGCTGTGACCCTCTTTTGCCTTTCATTTGCTATGTAATCACATTCCTTTGCTCAACATGCATGCATCCAATCATTTTACAACAAAAATACAACATAAGAACATGGATTAAAACAACATACAAGCATTCATATGATGTGAAATCAAATCAATATGATGAACGATGACGTTGTGAAACCATTTATGTGCTATTGTGTTACAATGTTGACATGCTAATCTTAAGCTCCATTGAGGTTAGGTAGAAACCATGTAGATAAGGCTATGTCGCGACATAGGATAGCAGATCTGCGCCCCATACAGTTTGGAACTCCGGCTACAGGCCGTTGAGTGGATATGATTAAACCGTGCGGTGCGAATCCGGTTAGGGGCACCAAAACGGACAATATTGGCATAGGCGAATCCGGTTAGGGGCCTATAGCATACAGTTTTACCCAGCTTCATACAGTTTATCTTATCACTTCGGTTTCACTATAACCTTATGGAGCCATACAGATATCGTAACTAATGTTTAACGAATCATACAGTATAATACACAACAAGAAAGATCATTCAGATAAAATGAAGGTAAGATGATATGTGTTATTATCTGTACCTTATGTGTTTACATGGTTGTTACTTGGCTCTTTGTACTCATGTATGCATTTAATTGTTACTTGATATGTTGAGATATCCACTGAGCATTATTTGCTCAGCGAGTTACCTGTTTAACTCGCAGGTTTTGAGACTGGTCCATAGAGAGTCCGCGTACAACTGCTGCAGTTCATCTGTAGA
This sequence comes from Jatropha curcas, assembly GCF_041381405.1. Classification (NCBI taxonomy): domain Eukaryota; kingdom Viridiplantae; phylum Streptophyta; class Magnoliopsida; order Malpighiales; family Euphorbiaceae; genus Jatropha; species Jatropha curcas. The sequence goes on along the minus strand of NC_143151.1, from coordinate 18,618,573 downwards.
AGACTCGGTCTTCAGGGTAGAAACTCATTTTGTTTTTCTTTTTATGGCATGTACAGGGCACACAGTTGGGCCCATTTCATTTTGTAAACTTGTATCATGTTTTGTAAATATATAAATTACATTATTTTTGGAAACAGTACCAGCATGTTATTATATTCAATATACAGTATGTTTTCAGTATGTCAGACCATACAGTCAACCAGTTTTGTAACATCTCGACTCGGTTCATTCGGGTTAACGGGTGGACCGGGAAGGGGTGTTACATGAAAAGCCATGACTGCCATGTTTTCATGCAAAGATTGATCCCTGTGGCATTCCGGGAATTATTACCAGGAAAAATTTGGGAAGCAATGACAGAATTGAGTCTCTTTTTCAAGGAATTGACGATGACTGTTATCCGATGCGGTTGATATGGACCAATTAGCGCGAGAAATCCCAGTTGTGATGTGCAAGTTGGAGCGAATTTTTCCACCTGGCTTCTTTGATTGTATGGAACATCTACCGGTTCATTTGCCCTATGAATGTCATTTAGCTAGACCGGTACAATATCGATGGATGTATCCATTTGAGAGGTGATTCACTAACATCTCATTCTAATGATTACATCATTTATTTCAACTTATACTTATATATTGACATTGTACAATCACAGACACCTGCAGAAAATTAAAAAGAATGTGCGCAATAAGGCAAAGGTCGAGGGATCCATTTGCAATGCATATTTGGTGGAAGAAGCTTCCACATTCTGTTCACACTACTTTGACCAACATGTTTTTACCAAGCATCGGAGAGTGCCACGTAACGATGATGGAGGAGATCGCGTACAATCTGAGTTTGAAGGAAATCTAAAAATTTTCACCTATCCTGGGCGTACGATTGGTAAATAAAAATAAAAGATGATTGACTGATGCAGAGATACAAGCGGCTCAAACCTATATTTTATTGAATTGCGAAGAGATCACGCCATATGTACAGTAAGTATAAATAATGTAAACAGTCTAAACTTTGTAAACGGTTGTTAAATCATACTTATGCTAATTTGGTTCGTTGATAAATAGGAAATAAATCAATCTTTTGCGGCTTCAATATCCCAATTTGACTGATACTGCAGTTGATGCAAAGCTGGACACCGAATTTGCAGAATGGTTCAAATATTATGTAAGTTACTTTCAATGTACACAACATGGAATGTACATTTATTAAATCTCACTCATTTCATTACTATTTCCCATAGGCTCGAAGCTCGGGAATCGATATCCGTAACAGATTTATTACGGATCTGGCAAAGGGGCCATTACCGGTTGCTAATGCCTACTCTGGCTACTTTGTAAATGGTTACAAGTTTCACACTAAGGGTTATGGGAGAAGCAGAAAGACAATGAACAGCGGTGTGTGCATAAAGGGATCAAACTATAGTGATGTGTCAAAAGATTTTTATGGGAAATTGGTTGAGGTTTTGGAGTTAGAATATCCAGGCCTACCAATGAAGTGCACAATCTTATTCAAATGTGAATGGTTTGATCCTACGCCAAACATTGGCACGAAGGTTCATCCTAAGTATAATCTGGTAGATATTAATCAAAGAAGAAGATATACAAAGTATGAACCTTTTGTATTGGCAATGCAAGCTGCACAGGTGTACTATGTCCCATATCCATCGTTTAAACGAGAACGATGCGATTGGATGGCAGTGTGTAAAATCAAGGCTAGATCAGTTGTTCATGCACTTGAAACCAAACAATCTACTTCACTCGCAGTATCGGAGCCATTTCAAGAAGTTAGGGTTGAAACGCAACCGATGCAAGTTGTTGAAGATTTAACAGATAGATTGGATGATGAAAGCCGATCTTATGTTGAAATAGGAGCATCAGATGATGAAGAGGAAGAAGATCAAATCATCATGGGTACCTCAGAAGACGAATATGAAGAAGAGGAAGCTGATGAAGAGGAGGAGGAAGCAGATGATATTGAAGACACTTAAAAACTTAGAGCAGTTTTACTATTAAAAATTCATAAATTTATATCTAATTAATATTATTAATGAAGAATTTCAATGGTATTAACTTTCTTTACTCATATTTACCACATGTTCCACAATTCATATAATTGTATAAATTCATTTTATCTAGGTTCTGATATCTGTAGTACAGATGGCTAGAGGCAGAGCGTTTGATTCTGACGCGTCCGGCAGTGGTTCGCGTGGAGGTCGTGGCCTTGGACACAGTGCCCGTGGACGAGGAGGGTCGATCCCTCATCCTTCGTCAGGTACGTCTGGGGCTTCGTCATCTGCTCAGCGACCAGTACTGCCGCCATCACATCCTTCTTCAGGTACGTCTGGGGCTTCATCCTCTGCTCAGCGTCCAGTACTGCCGCCATCACAGCCTTTTGCTCCTTCCTCTTCTGCTCCTTCCTCTTCTACCCCCGTTTTTGGACCAGTACAGACTCCACCAACTGCACAGTCACCTACTGTGCAAGGTAATCATAAATGTCATAACTGTCATTTTAATTATATATTAATTATCTAAAAATTTATAACATTTGTCACTTCTTTTGCAACTTCATCATATCCACGTATCACCCTCAGTTTGGTAGCGGGACAGTAAGTACTTATTCAAATTTTTCGCAGGCATATTTTGTTTAGATTGTGATGCTTTCGTGTAATTATATTTCACTACTGTTTTTTTTTTCAGCATATATCCATCTTCTCGAGCAGCGAGGCAAATTTTGAAGATAATCAAGCTTCAGCTGTATAAAGAAGGATACACATGGGATGCCGTACCACAAGAGGCGAGAGACTTTTATTGGGAGGAGTTCCAGGTACTCTTTGGTTTAAGTTATATCATCATTCAATGTTTACAATTCAAGATACATCCTTAGTGTTGAAACGCTATATTTCATTTTTTTGCAGAAACATTTCATATGGGACGAGACCATTACGGCTATGCTGAAAGTAGCCTGGGAGAAGATATGCGCCGATCGATATACTGACTTCACCTATAGGATAAGAAGAAGTGGTAAGAAGCAGCAATGCGTGTCTCAGGAGATATGGGAGAGCTGGCAAAAGGCTTGGGAGGATCCTGCATTCAAGAGAAAGCGGGAGATATTTGCACAAAACAGGCGCAGTGAGACTGGCGGTGATGGAGCAGGACCTTCGCGACACACAGGCGGATCTATATTTGCTATAGAGACAGCTCGATTATTAGTAAGTGAACTAGTCCCTTTACAAGAAACTGATGTTTAATGAAAGGACACTATATATATTAATATATCATGCATAAAAATTCATTACAGGCTAAAGAATTAGGTCGTGAGCTCACACCGATTGAGGTGTTTACATACACTCACACGAAGGACCACGATCGTAATACGTTTGTCGAAAGACGTGTGCTGAGCGTCAATGTAAGTGACAATGAATAATATTTACATTTACCCTCTAATCATTGCGAAGATGTACAAAGTTCAATATAATAAAGCTTGCAATTGCATTGATTAATTAATTTTTTGTTTTCAGGAGAACTATACTACAGCTCGGGAGCGTATTGTTACTTCTCAGACCGATGAATCCGAAGCTGAGTCAAGAATTGACGAGGTAGCGCTTTATCTTGAGGCTGTAGGGGGCGAGAAGAAGAGGAAGGTATACGGCATCGGGTCTCAGGCATCACAGTTTTACTGCGGCTCAGCAGCTCACGCTTCTACAGCCAGCAAAGCACCACAGCCCGAGCACACTGACTCGCACTATGATGATGATATACGGGCTCAGCTTGCTAATCAGCAGAGACAGATTGCAGAGCTTAGAGCGCATGTAATGCGGTTGTCCGGTGACCACCGTGCTGGTACTTCTTCCTCTGATCCTGCGCCTGCTACAGACCGACATGTTTCGACGTCTCAGCAGCAGCCACTACCATCTCCTGATCCCGATGCTGCAAACGATACCTTGTTCACCCCTCCTGGCGCTCCATCACATCCAGCAGGTACTCCTCCCGGCGATCCGACATCGGATCCTGCAGATGAGCAGCAGCATAGATTTGATTTTGGACCTTTTTAGTTTTTCTTTTGTATTTTCATATTTTAATTTGTTCAGTACAATAAAAATTACATTTTTATATTGTTCCTGAATTGCGTGTGTGATATATATGTATTTATGTCAATTTTCACAGGTGCGGAAAAATTTTGGTTTCGTAATAATATCTAATTTTTTTAATTTTTTTTTTCATTTTTGCGACCGATTTGCGACCGATTTGATACCAAAAATAAAAATTTTGAATTTACATTTGCGACCTATTTGCGACCGATTTGCGACCGACTTTCTGCAACCAAATTTGCGACTGAATTTTCAATTAAACGATGACCAAAAATTGCGACCGATTATTCAATTTTGCGACCGATTATGTCGGTCTCTAATTTGCGACCGATTGGACAATCGGTTGCAAAATTTATTTGCGACCAGGCTTTTTGCGACCGACACATGTCGGTCGCAGATCGGTGGCTAAGTAAAATTAGCGACCGATATGAGCCATTTTGCGACCGATTGGTCGGTCGCAAAATGGCATTTTTTTGTAGTGATATTTGACGACCTTGATTTTATTAACTATGATTTGTCTTGTGTAATATTAGTCTAGGACTTCTAATAATCTTGCCAAATGATTGCTTTTTCTCTAAGCATTAGACTGGATTCATCCTTCGGAAGGACAATACGCAAATGAAGATGCAAGTAAGATGGTGGAAATAGCTTCGAAATGCCTACAATACGAGGCTAAAGATCGACATGATGTCAAGTTATGAGTTGTTTATCTATTTAGTTATTAGAGGTTTTGTTATTAATTGGTGTGTCAATATGGTCCACTCACTTAACATTATTAATACCAGCAGTCAACCAACCAAAAAGAAAAGATTAATAATTAATTTGAGATCGTAACGGTGGAGAAAGAAAAGGAATAAAATCCTTAAACCCTAATGTCCTCATTTGTCTTCAAAATTAATCTTTAAATCCGTTGTTAGTTACCGATTAAAACATTTCCATTAGCATGTATTGATGATTGCGAAGTTCTGATAGTGATCTCCAAAAACTAAACTTAAAACTATACTAATTAATCTAAGGCTAGTTTCATTCTCTGCTTACATAGATGCAGTAACGACAACAGAAATAAGGGTATTAATACAAAAAGAGGAAGCTTTAAGAGTAGGAAGTCTAGCCAATTGATCATTATCGCCATTACGTGATGGTTGTGATCTGGTCAAATGTTTTATTGATTGAGATAATATTGGATTTGGTCAAATGTTTTAAAGATGGAAGTTCTGAAACGGGAGGACTTACTAGTTATGAAATCTTGAATTAAGCCCTTTCTGTAGGATTCTTGAAAAATTATGCTTTAAAATCATTTCTTTCTCTCATAAAAGAGAAAAAACTGAATTTGTATAAGAAATAAATCCAGGAATTGTATAAGAAATTGGGTGCTGATAGAATGTATATGCATTTTCCTTCCGTTGATCAATTTGTTGATAGCATCAATTTTCCCTTTAAGTAATGTGGACAAAAAAGCATCTTCCGTATAATTCATTATACTCGAAGCAATTGAATGTCCAACTCAGGACTGACATAAAAATACTCCAACACTCCGCCTTTGTCGTATGTTTCTTAGGGTTATTTTGGATGTTCAATTGAATTTCCGTTGTAAATATTTCATTTTAGTTGGAAAATGCAGTCAAGATGTTTGGGGATGTACAACGTGATCAAGGGACAGAACTCCTATGAGAACTCGCAAGTCAAAAAGAGTAAAGTTCACGGGTCTAAGAATGTCTTTTAGCCTTTTCTTTCCTTTTTTTTTTTTTTTTTTTTTTTGGGGGGGGGGGGGGGGGGTGGTAAAATCTACACCTATGGATCTGCTGAGCCGAGGATTAGAACGTGGCACGATATGATCTGAAATTTTATCAGAACCGACACAATAAGATAGAAATAATGCCTTACGCAAACCGTCACAGTCCATTAACGTTATGCCGGTAAATATAAATCTTGTAGTTTGCCTAAACATGTCGTCCCACTCTTTCCATTTCCCTCCAATTTAGTGCAAGTCATTTCATGTTTCAATTCAGTCAACTAGATCCAAGCGAATAGGCTGGCTCATAATCAAAATTAAAACCGATTGCTCTAAACTTCCGGCCAGTTCCAATAATGGGTCTGATTCTAGCATTTCCAATAATAATCTTTAGAAAATAGGAACCAAAATCAACAATTCCAATTAAAATTTCCAAGACCATTCTTGACTGGACTTTTAGGAAACTTATTCTGATATGATGTTGGTCCAAATTGGAGTCCAGGTTTACTCCCATTTAAACTAAAGAAAGGTAAATAACCAAAAAGGGATTTTTTTTTTTTTTTTTTCCTCCCTTTCGTTTCCCCCAAATTCCCGAGAAAGGTGCAAATGTTGGACAGTTGTTGAATTGCTGAATCATCATCCCTAGCATCTAGAATAACTATTACTTAAAAAGCCAGGCTCAAGAATAGGCCATCTCAGAGAAACGAACTCCTGTAATTCGTCGCACAAACAAAAGAAAAGAATACTGTGCAGTAAAACAGGGAATGCATCTGAAGTAACATATCAATCTATACAAATTTATTACCACTTAGAAATCAGTGTGTTTGTATGATAAAGACTACCATGTTTGACAATCTAAAACTGTTCATCAGTTTACACGGCAACTTCCATAAAGAAACTCCTTTGCTGAGATTCTCCTGAAAGAAAATCCTCTCTCGATTTTTCCACGTTTCATCAGCTGCAAAGTCAACCGAAGTCAGCCAGGAAGAGATGTAGGAAAACAAGTTAAGATGTAATCAATTTTCCTATAAACAACATTATTGACATCTTACATTAAAGGTGAAGAGAATGTGTTAAAACACACAAGTTTCATGCATATAAGAATTTTAGAGGGAAGAAAGAGTGGAAAAGAAAACAGAAAAGCTGTTAAGGACACTAATAGATCAACAAACCACTGATGACTGCATACCACCCCTACATCCAACTAGTTTCCAATCATAGATTAGCAGGAAATCAGAACAAATGAATGGAAAAACAAAAATATCATAAAAGATATCTTCCAAGAACAATACCAACACAGCTAGCTACTGCTGGCAACCTTTAAACATGCAGTTGAAAGTGAATCAGGAAGAAATACAACATATATTGCATAATGAGAAGAACATGATCAACCTCCTATGCAAAACCCTCAGGACACTACTTTAGGTTGTTAACCCTATAATTAATATAGCTTGGCTCTGAGGCGGATGTCAAACCAATAAATTGCAGTAAAATAATAATAGTGACAATACATGCAATTGAACCCTCACCAAAATTTAAAAAAAAAAAAAAAGAAAATACAGATGCTTCATTCATGACAAGTAGTTGATGAGCAATTCAAAGCTTAGCTTGACAAAAGCTCACTTATTCATTCCATATGATGACTTAATTTACTTCTGAGAATTGCATAATACACAATTTGAACTTGAGCTACGAGAGTGCCAGCTCAATTTATATGCCTGTGAACCAACACGCACGCACGCAGATCCATGAATTATTTGATCAATTTTCAGATCATTCAAACATAACTATGTTTTACCAAAAAAGAAAAAACTAGTTTAATATTCAAATTTCTATAATTTACTTCTGAATGATTTTACTCACAACTTGCAAAATAGTTATCAACTCAACTCGACTCATTTAGTACAGTAACTAAGCATGCCCAACAAGAATTCTCAATGTGCTAATAATAGTACTCAGATCACCAAAAGCATATATATAACCGAAATTATGCACTCAAATGCAAATTCAAGAAGTCATTTTTATAACAAGTTCTCCACATAATATTGCCTACTCTAATAACAATGGCCGTAAAAGAAAAGGACCAGAAATGCTTAATCATGTTCAACTCTAACATTGTACTTCCAATTAAACATTTCCTCCATAAATTTTTATTTCACTATCAGTCAGGTTTCAACAATTATCTTCATTTAAAATTTTTCTATGAAACCTGGAACAGTAGCAGAACAAGTGATTCAGTCACAAAGCACTTTCTACACCAAGCTTCATATATATTTTTCTGGATAGCTTTTTTGGATTGCCTCCACCACCAAGAAATCAAGAACTAACAATGTTATCATGTCCATTCCCAATTCCTAATTAATGCAATATCCTTCATATTATGACTGCAACAACAATTCTGGCCACATCAATGATAGAAATACATTTCTTGTAAACCAGAAAGCTCATAACAAAAATGCAGAACACCCATGTATTTCTGATTACTTAAAAGAATGAGTTAACCATAAAAGCCTTGAATGCACAAGATTTTCAACCACCTCTTGCAAATATCTCTACAAATCCTTCCACAGGTCATGAAAACAACAACAAAAATGAAATGAAAGACAAACCTGACCTCAAAGGAAGTAGGAATGTACATGGAAACTAAAATTTTAGCAAAGGATTTGAAATATCCCGTTTAGTTACAAGGTTAAACTTGGATCCTCAATATATATTTAGATGGAAGAAAATATATTCAAAATACACCATAGAGGATCATTTTCCAGCAGCACTACTTCAGAAAGGCTGTTAAAAAATCCAATATTTCATTGGTACTCATACAAGCAATCAATAGGGTCATTTAGAGGTTAAACAAGAAAAAAAAAATACATCAGACATTATGGCTGTCAGTACATTAATGTTTCAATGAACAAAAGAAGGATGACATACACCATTTTGTTTGGAATTAACAAGCAACAATGCATAAAAGTAGTTGGATATTCCAAATTCAATTTTCAAACAAGCTAGTTGCATGGACATTTTATTTGACTATTGAAAATAGAAGAGAAGGCCACTACTCTGTTATTCTCACCAGTAGCGCTCATATGTAGAAGGACTCAGGTATAATTCATTTTAGAAATTTTAGAAAAGCTAAGTTCTTGTAATACCTAATGGCGGCAAGCAAGCCAAATCATCAAATAAAAAAATGGTCCCTAGAATAAAGATAAAACTAGCCAAAACAATACCTTGTGTTATCAGGCATAAGATGATAATAAATTAGCACAAAAGGGTACCCAAATGGACATACACAAGGTCAAGTAGATGAGAAAGAAAGAAAGAAATCAAAAGCCCAGGTGTTTAATTTGATGATTTCATCTACAACATTGTGCAGTGCAACCTAAAAAAAAAATTATCTAGACATATTAATAAGGCTGAATTGATAATTTCATGAAATTTGGTTTCTGTTTTCTTTTCAGAACTGAAGCGAGGTAATGAGCAAAACCAGAGTCTGGTTAACTACATGTACTGATGAAGTTCCAAACAATGAGATCCATCTAGTGTGGGCTCACACTAATAGATAATAAATGAGGCCCAATCCCAAACTACATACACAGCATGACTGTCACAGATAGGGACTCCCCAATGCATCTGCACACAGCTGTGTTATGCATATTCTTCATCAAGTGAAGAACTTCTTGGTGCAACGATTGTACAGCCTATATTAAATCAATCCATTTTGACTTCAGGATTTGGAGGTGGAATGCAGGGATATTGGTAAACTGCAAAAGTCCTAGCAGATAATACGAACACCTCAGATAGTATTTTATAAAATTATACACACAGTTAGCTCTGCATTAATTCCCTCAATCAGCAATTGCAAATCAACAATCCAAGTAAAAAAAAAAAGTGTACAATATTTCTAGTAATAAAGGCATAGTATTACATTTCTAAAATCCTATATATAACATAAAACCAAAATAAAAAAATAAAAACTCCTGTCCAGTTTGTGCATAATAGTGTGCCTTAACTCAATATCAGCGACACAAGAAAAGGGATGAATCAAAATAAACATATGTTGTAAAGTAAACAAATACATACACTCAGAATCTCCAACCCAAAATCTTTAAGCGCTACTTTGGCCACCAGCTCCGCCATCACTGCTGGACCCATGTCTCCCAAATGGCCATGGGAGCGAAATACTAAACCGCCTCTCCACTGTCCGATTGTCCCCAACACTTCCTTCTGTATTATTGCTTCCCTGACTCTCCCGAGCAACTCGTGTACGAGTCTCATAATCAGAATCATCAGTGGGCAACTCATATCGACAAACTGGGCATGAATTATGCAATTCCAGCCATGGAACTATGCAGTCATTGTGATATACATGTTTACATGGCATTTGTTTGGCCTCAGCTCCCTTCTCGAACTCATCTTTGCAAACAGCACATTGATTCAACTCCGAATTCAACATCTCCTCGGTGATATTGACGGTAGGCAAAGCGTCAATAGCCGACTTTGAAGCTGGAGGTGTCCCATACCTGTTAGGATCATTCTCAGCCAGCTGCTGAATCAATTGTTCTAGACCCGGTCCAATGAAGTAGTCCCCGATATTTGCCGGCAGGCGAAAACCTCCTTGATCTGATGGATGGTTTTCTATCACAAACTGGATGCGTGCCCCACCGGATTGGAGATTCTGGATATGATTTCGCAGAAAGTCCATCGGATTGAATGCTTCCGGATCAGAAGAAGCAGTTCGGGTATTTCCAAGGAGGTTAGGGTTTTGGAAGTCGATGGTGGTGGATGAGAAAAGTAAAGGCAAAAGGGTAGAGATAGGATCAGGGAATGAGAATATTGAGTCATTGAAATTATTTGGGTTTGGGTTTTGGGAATTGAGGTGGGGGTTAGGGTTTTCATATTCTTCGAGAAAGCCGTCATGGCAGATAGGGCAAGACGGGTCAGATGAAGCAGAGACTGGTACAGTGACGGTGCGGTTGCATTGATAGCAGAAGAACCATTTCGTTCGGGCGGCATCGGCTGTGGGATCTCCGGCAAACGACATGATCGCTTTTCTGGAGTAAACGGAAAAGACGGCTTTGGTTCTGGGACAGAAGGATAAAAATAACTAAATGGATACTTTAGTTGCCTTTATAGTTTTGAGTTTATTATTTAGAGTAAATGCGAATTTAGTCCCTCCGATTTGATAAAATTATTAGAGCAAATCTCTATGTTTTGCTGTAAACTTGTGCTTTAAAACATGCCTCAATACATAAATTCTTTTCAATCTCATGGCACCCTGAACTTCTGCGAATAAACTGTGCACTTTAATTTGTAAATTTTGATAATATTACACATATATGAATATTAATATTAATAAATTTTAGAGTTTTTGATTTTCATCTGTAAAATATCGATTTGATATGTATTAGTATGACTTTTGAAATAATAATTTTTAAAAATATCAACTTTTTAATGAATGTTTAATTGATCTAATTTTATAAGTTGAAGTATTTAATAAAATAATTTTAAAAATTAAAGTGTTTAATAGGTACAGTTTTATAAGTTGAAGTGTTTAATAGGTCAAAGTAAAAGTTGAGGGTGCCACAAAGTTAAAGTAACAAAGTTCTGTGATGAATTTATGTATTCAACATTTAAAATATATATCATGGTAGCTGTGCAATACATAAATTCACCACTAAACTTTGTTACTTTAACCTTGTGACGCCCTCTAAATTTTTATTTAAACTCATCAAACACTTCGACTTATAAAACTATACCCATTCAATATTTCAATTTTCAAAATTATTTTATTGAATATTTCAACTTGTAAAATTAGATCAATTAAACACTAATTGAAAAGTTGAAATTTACGAAAATTATTGTTACAAAAGTCTTATTAACTACATAAAAAATCGATATTTTATAGATAAAAATCAAAAATCCAAAAATTATTAATATTAGTGTCAAAAGGTATGTAATATTACTAAAATTTATAAGTTCAAATACACGATAAGTCATCTGCAAAGTTTAGGGTGCTATAATATTAAAGTTGTAAAATTTATAGGTGAGTTTATATATTCGTCTCATTTTCTCCTATCTTTTGTCTCCATTACATGGTTATATCATTTCATTAGTTTTTTCCATCAAAAAAATTATCAATTTGTCCCCATATTTTGTCAAAGTTAACTTGTCTATCCCTCTTATAACAGTATAACATAAGTAAAAAGTCATTTATTTTAATAAAATATAAGGATAAACAATAATTCTCTTTACTTTTTATAAAGCATATTATATCTGGCTTGCTTCGGTTGCGCCTATTGTATTAAAATATCTCAAATTTTGTGGACTTCTCAATTTCACTCTATTTTGATTTTTCTGTATATTTTATTCTAATTTCGACTTTTTGTAACAATAGCACTTTCAGTTGCAATTAAGAATAAAGTTGCAAATAAAAAGTATTTACAATATTTAAAAAAAAAATATTAATAAATCAATTACATCCACATCTAATGGGTGACACATTTATAGAGTTATGATATTTGATATATGTGCAATTAGAAATAACTAAGAAATTATTTATTTATTTTTATTAATGATTAATAATTTGCCTAAATTATCAATCCACATAGGATTTTTCATCCTTAAAATATAAGGGATAAATGGTCAAATAAATCCTGAACTTTTGCCATTTTAACAATTTTAATCAATTCTTTTAATTTTTTTCAATTTTACCGGCAACTTATTCTTTTTTTACCGATTGCAGCATCTATCACACATCCATTAAATTTTTGTTGACATGGCCTTTAAATGTCAAAATTGGACCCCATAAACGTTGAATCAGCACTTACTCATATTTTCAATGATACTATCAAAAACTGCACGAATTGCAAAACTTTCAAGCTCAAAATGTATAGAACCTTTCAACGAAATAGTGCTTTTTCAACTCTCTCAAAATGGAATCTATTCCAAACATATATGCCATGGTTCCTTACTTCGACAGGGTACAAATATCTAAATTTGATATTTTTAGATACCTTTTCGGACCTATTATCGATACTAAGTAGCAGTCAAAAAATTTGTATCCATTTTTCATGATATTATGCACGGATCAAATATATCATGGTGAATTCTTCAGAAAAAATGGTGTTCCCACAATGGAATCTAATAAGTGAGATTTCGAGTAAGTGTTTACATAATCTTCTTCTGTTCGAAGAAATGATTCATCAAAATAATGAGCCACCATTGATATCGACACATCTGAGATCGCCAAATGTTCAGGAGTTCCTCTATTCAATCATCCACTTTGGTATCTTATTGAATAAAAATGGTGATATTGTTCCTCCATTAATTAAAAATTTCGATTTTTTAGAAGTATCATGATCATCTAATAAGAAGGGTTTCCATTTTTTCAAATGAACGATTTGAAGACCTATTGGTTCTAACAACTGATTGTAGAGTGGATCATTCAGACCTTTCAATTCATAGATATGGATTTTGGACCTATGAATGGGGATATTCCTGAAACTCGCAAAGAAAAAAGGAAGTGAGTTAGACAAAAAGAGAAGAAACTTGGACAAAAAAACAAGTAACTTGGACAAAAAGAAACGAAGTGACTTAGACAAATCTTTTTTGTCAATAACCTCAGACCAATCAATTGAATATTGATTAATACGTAATCGATCGAAAACTACTTGAAAAAGAAAACGGCTCTTTTGCTTAGAAATAAAATGTTCCAAATATTCCTGGAAATTTTTGCTTCCATTAGACCATTTGTATCTATATGCATTAGGATCCCAATTATGGATCTCTCGGTTCGAGAAAGAAAAATAAGAGGATCGAACCAGTTCTTCTGACTCTGTTTCAAATTCGATAAATGTTGGTTGATCGTATATTTCATTATAGTTCTATGATTCAGAGTATCATTTCCTATTTGATCCCTTGAATTCCATATTCAAAGTTGCGATCGGATCTATTCATTAAAAAGAATTGAGTCAATACATTTCTTATGTACCCATAGGTACTATGTTGGATTTGAATTAGATTTAGGATCAATCCATATTGATTGACTGCCTCCATTATGTTATTGCTAGCAAATACCACTATTTTTTTTGTTTTGGATCTTCCAAATCATTCCCGCAGGAGATCCAGACCCATTTTTTTATGATTCTTCGATAAAAAATTCATTCTCTGCATAAAAAATAGGAGGTAGAAGCAATAAAGATTTCTTTTTCGATTCACCCCTGGAGTTGAATACCTCATTCAAGAATTGTTTTTGATCCAATCCGTAAGAATCAATAAAAAAGGTAAATCCCTTATGATACACCAGATCCAACTTGGTTATTGATAGAGTGAATAGATCTGCCATTTCTTGAAATCTCTCTTCTAATTCAAAATCGTGATGTAACGTGTATCCCCCCCGTTCCGATCATGGAATAGATGAAATAAATCAAAAAATGGATTTTTGTTTAAGAAAGAAATGTTATTGGAACTGTCTATATCCAGTTCATCCTTCAAAACCATATCACATCCCGGATCTGATGAAATAGGATGAATTGAGACGGTATTTTGTAAATACGTGATTATCTTGTATATATTAACCATTTCTTTATTTTCCGATCGCCTGGAAGGGACAAAAGAAACATCTTATTCTTTCTTCAACAATTTAGTGGACCTCTCAGTAGGATTGGAACCCAGATGAGGTTTGAAGAAGGGGAAGGAGTCCTCGACCTGCAACAGATATAAGAGGATTTATTCAATCACATAGTTTGGGCTCCTAGAATATGGTGCCCTTGGGGTTTTCTATTTGATTGTATCCAAAGGCCCAATGAATTGGAATTTCATTGGGCCAGGTCATTTCGGGGCAAGCGAATCATTTATGATGAAGAGGATGAGCTTTAAGAGAATGATTCGGAGTTCTTGCAGAGTGGAAACATGCAGTACCAGATATGAGATAGATCTTCCAAAGAACAAGGCTTTTTTTGAATAAGCCAATTCATTTGGGACCCTGCGGATCCACTCTTTTTCCTATTCAAAGATCAGCCCTTTGTCTTTGAGTTTTCACATCGAGAATTCTTTGCAGATGAAGAGATATCAAAGGGGCTTCTTTCTTCCCAAATAGATCCTCCTACATCTATATATAAATGCTGGTTTATCAAGAATACGCAAGAAAAGCACTTCGAATTGTTGATTCATCTTTAACTCTCTCTTTGGGAAGGAGGGAATTTATGGAAGGAAAGAAAATTTGAGTGGAAAATAACAAGTAATTGTAAATTTTCTCTGTTTGGAAAGCTTGTGTAAAATTATAAAGGAATGAAAGTAACTTTTATTTTCCGTCGGTTACAATATCTCCAAATGAGAGAGGAAGTAGGAGAGAAAGCTGTCAAATAATCTACTGTTTATTTCAGATGACCATCATAACATTCAACAAACTCACTTTCCCAAATTATGACAATCAACAACAATCTTGCTAAAAAAAAAAAAAAAATTCTTCTTTTTTCTCAGCCCCCCCGCTCTTGCTTCAGCTACACAATCTCCATTGTTCTCATCTTCTCATCTTTACAGGTAAATCATCTACTCTTTAACTTATATAAAAAAAAAAATTCTATCTTCAAAATAACTTTACCACTCATATGAAACATCCTAGAAACCCAAATCTAATCTTTTTATTGCTTTTTGTAATTATTTATTTCTTGTCTTCTTTTTAATTTAGTCATGGTTTGTATTTTGAAGGTATTTGTTAATAGTCATCCAAGCTCACTTGGAAATATAACCAGAGTGTAACATATGCAATCTGGTAATTATTTTGTTTTTCTATTTTGCATTTATTTTGCAATTTACGCTATGTTCTTGCAATTTGGCGTGTGCATTTTTTTTTTTTTACTTGCAAGAAGACATATAAGACATGAAGGTGCTACAAAACCTTTGTGCAGAATAAAGTGTACTTTTGGTTTGTTCAGTTGTTTGGCAATCATTTGTTTCAAACAAATTGTAATTGTTAAATAGATAAGATTACAACATGGTTAAATTCTCATTTTAATATTGATTTTGAGATATTTCTTTATTTTACAGGAATACATAGTAGAACAAGACAATATATCCAATAAAGTCTACTAGGTATGGATTTGAGATTGTTGTCAAAGAAGCATTTAAAAGAAAAATCCTTATAAAACTTATCTTCTTAAATAGTTTCAAAATTTATTTTCCACCACTTGAGATAAACAAATTCTAGATTGACCCCACTAAATCACTTTCAATAGTATGAATAATTAGAACCCAAGTGTACATCTATAGCTATTACTTTTCTGAAATTCTATTGTCTGCTCTTTTTCATTTACTATCATTCTTCACCACAAATAATGTGTATTTTTTTTTTGCAAGATGATCCTACCATATTTGTGCTCGTATATTTTTATGCAAGCTCAATCCTTAAAGAAATTAAAAAAAGATTTTATTTCATATAACTAAATCTACTCTTTTGACAAGTTTAAGGTTTTATTTCTATAATCAGATTTGTACTTTTAAGAATTACATGTTAATGTAAATTTTAAAAATCCATAGAGAATCAGTGTAATAAAAAACTATTTTGTTAATTGCACTAAGTGGTCTTAGGAGTTATAAGATATCATATCATGTTGAAATAAACATAATGGTATACAAATATATATATATTTATAACCTGCCACGAGCTAATTTTAATTATATAATTAATTAACATAGTCTCTTTGACAAGTCATTTCATTTGTTTTTTATTAACCTTTTTTAATTGACCAAAAAGGCAAATATAGCAATCACTACATTTGTTTTTTTATTAACCTTTTTTAATGGACCAAAAAGGCAAATATGGCAATAAAGCAAAACCTACAACACTTGTAATTGTATCAATGTGATTTCAGTTTATAAAGAAAACTATTTTATTATGATAAATTAGGTTTGCTTCTTAGTGAGACCACATATAAAGTAGCAAGCAAGGACAATCCTTGCATAGTAAACTGTTGGTAGTTTGGATTATTAGCCCTTATTTATAATCAAGGACAATCCTTGTATAGTAAACTTGTACATCTATCATTTATGATAACTTTTGTTATATTAATAATATGTATGTAATATAAAATTTTTAAATGCATAGCCATGTACTATGTATGTGTGATCCTGATATAATATATCATGTATGGCAATTTATTTTCATCCTATTTTTTATTTTCTCCTTCTCTTTGTGAGTCCCCTCCCAAATGCCATGGGAAAGATCCGAAAGATGGAATCTAACCAGACGGGCCCATTGGTTGATTCTTCACAAAACTAGTAGGAACTCCTTATAGTTCCTTTTTATTTGATTATGGCTTGGTTTAACACTTAAGTGTGTTGGGTTGACTCTTTAAAGCGCTTTAACAGCGTGTGATGTGTTTAGAGTTGCCATTTTAATTTGTTTTTATTTTTGGAGAAAATTTTAAAGAAAAAACCCCGTGATTGAATCCTCATTTAATTTGTCATAATGGATAAAAGAACCAGCCTCGAATCATGGGTTCGAGGACTAGGTTTTCAGCTTCTTTTCATATGAATCAATGGTTTGGGGTTTAATCAAGAAATCAAAATATTATTTGCGTGGATGACAGTTATAAGATGCATGAACATACTAATAATGCATGGCAATATCAAAAATATAATGCATTAAAAGTAATAAAGGAATAAAGGTTGTAATTTGGAAGGGAGCCCGACTCTAGCCTCGTTTATTAAGGATTCTAGGTCATGCGACACATTCCCTTAAATCCTGACCAGTCAGTTCAGTCGGGGCCCGCTACCTAGGCTGAAACTCGTAAGTATGCCTTCGTACCTCGTTTCTTGAAGGAGTATGCCTACGACCTTCAAATGAGTGTCAACTTGAGAGATCTTGAGACCATTGTGCAAAAGAGTGATGAGACTTTTATTTATTACATGGCTAGATGGAGCGCCAAAGTCACTTAAATGAGAAGCAGACCTTACACTAAGGACAAATCAAGATATTCATAAGGGGCACCTTGCCGGCTTTTAGAGAGAAGATGTACTACATGTTGTTGACTGAGTTCTCCAGGTTCTATAAGGTGGGAACTGCCATTGAGGATAAAATGTTGGAAGAGAAGAGATATGGACATCGCTCAGGAAATTTCAATAGATTAGGATTCCAAGGATCGGGTTCTTTCGGAAAATTTACCAGTTTTAACAAGACTGCTACTATGGCTACTCTAGCTTTGCGAGCTACAAATATGCAATAAAGGAGGTTATCTAATTTTGATGCTTCTTTGTCTAAGGTGTTTACAAAAATCAAATCTGCGAGTCTTCTACAGCCGGTATCACCAAGACTACCTCCTAATCCCTTACCTAAGAACTATAATCAGAATGAATTTCGCAAATTTCATCAAGGAAACGGTCACATTATAGACCAGTGCTTAACGTTGAGGCACGAAATCCAGAATTTGATTGTGAGGGAAAGGTGACAGATCCAGAGAAGTCAAGGCCTAGCACCCGAACTAATCCACAGCAGATTTTCACAGTATGCCGCCTCCTAAAAACTTATATTGATTGAGTCTGGAAAGACTCCCAAGTAGGTGATGGCAGAGTTTGAGGAAGAAGAAAGAGAGCAGCTCTTGTGATAAGGGACTGGACCCCTAACTTCGCCCCAAAAGCTAGCTCGTAGAGGAAGGACTGAACCCAGCCTTATACACTAGCCCAGGATGTACTCCGCGGGCGATGTGGGACGTATCATCCCCATCCCCATAAGACCCGACTACCTCAGTCGGCGTTCTAACGGACCCCATGAGACATCGACCCTATGGAGCCAGAGCTTTGATACCAAATGATAAGGGACTGGACCCCTAACTTCGCCCCAAAAGCTAGCTCATAGAGGAAGGACTGAACCCAGCCTTATACACTAGCCCAGGATGTACTCCGCGGGCGATGTGGGACACGTCATCTTGGAACAAGTTTCCGTAATGGTCCTGAATGTGTTGGAGGATAGTGACGAAGAATGGTTGAATCCCGTCGATGGATGGGTTGAAAGTAAAGATGACTTGATGGTTAATCCTATTACTCTTGACATATGGAGTAATGAGGAAGAAGAGGAAGAAAAAGAAATAAATAATATGACTCGTAGTGGCATAGTATACTACCTAGATATGATCATTGCCAAAGAACCTGGAAATGAAAAACCAAGCCCTTCAGTTAAGCTAAAATAAGATGTACAAGATGATGCACTAATTAAGCAGCTAAAGAGAACCCATGCCAATGTCAGCATGTGGGATTTTCTCATCTCATCAAAGAAACACTGAGAGGCTTTGTTGAAACCAATGGTTGAGATTCTAGTTTCATCATCGATCTCAACAGTAGACTTTGTAGTGTTGGTTCAGCATAACCCCCTCACAATTACCTTTTCTGATGATGAACTTCCACTTGAGGGTAGGAATCACAAAAGGCCTTGTTCATAAAAGCTGAGGTGAGAGGAAGAATGAATAGTAATATCATGATAGATGATGGTTCTGCTCTAAATTTATGTCCTTTAAAGTTATTGTCCAAGTTCAAGTTGAGAGTTTCTAACTGAAGCAGGATCGGCTAGCCGACCAGACCCTATCCACTCTATAAGCTCATTCAATGCTCAGGATAGTCTTAGTCAAAGTCATGCTAGCTATCCTGGCTCCTCGCTCCATCTAAAGAACTAGGTCAGCCACCCTCAAATTACCCCAACTGACTAGATCGGTTAGTACATAGGTGCTCACTAGGCAGAAAACTAGGGCCCGGGTCCTAAACCTCTGAAACTGCAAACCTCAAAATCGAGTGGGTCCAGGTACCGCTTAATAACCCCAGCCAAATTAGCCTAGTCATCTACCACAAGCTCCCTAGCCTCCACCACGGATAAGCCCAGCATCCTCATGAAGCTCCAAAGAAACCCAGCCCTAGTCAGTGCAACCACTAGAGCCCTCTCAGAATCACTAACCAATAATGTCGCAAACTCCTTGTATGTCGGGCACATCTCCTCTAGTGTGTACCAAGCCGAAATACGTGAGCCTGTGGATCCCACAAATGCAGGCATGCATCTAAAAAAGCCTGATCAACTGGAAAACCTTTCAAAGTAACTAAGTCATGCCATACCGTCTCAAATTGATTTTCTCGACCTTTTCTAACTTCTTGGTCCATTTTTGCATGCCATAACTAATGAATAGCTTCATTTTTGGGTAAGTGTGTGAAATTTCAGAATAGTCAGGTTCCGAGGCGCAAAACGACACCGTTTTGATGGCATAAATGAGGTATTTATAGACCCCCAACAACCTGCCTACGTAAACGCGGCAGCATTGATTTGCCTAGAATTGGTACCAACCAGCACTCTTTTGGTATCAATGAGGCCGACCGGTGGAGCCTCTTCCACCGATGTGGAGGTTCTCTATGCCACACATGGGCACCTCAGTGCCAATTTCCCTGTTTCCCTTAAAAATCAAGATTTTCTCAAAACTCCCCTTCTTTCCAAAAAAAAAAAAAATCAGAAAAATTTCCAAACAGCAAAAAACATAGTTTTTGGAACATAAAGTCAATTATTTTGCAAAAACCAGCATTCTCAGGTCGCAAAATAATTAACTTTTTACAAAAGCCAGTACTTTTAGATTGCAAATTGAATAATTCTTTTTCAAAATTGATTACTACCAAACCAAGCCTAAGGCTTCTAAAAGGCACTTACTTAGAAATTGAGTTGAGACTCGAAAATGGCTCTCACGCATCACGCATAATATTATGTTTACTAACGATAAGTTTTAGGTAAAGGAATTAAAGCCATGAAATAGGGTAGCCAGTGTCAAAATTCAGAAAAACAGGACAATTAGTGCCAAGACTAGAGAAATAGGGCAATTAGTGCCAATAAGTGTAGTTTAGTGCAATTTCAAATGGGGTAATCAGTACCAAAATTCAGAAAATCAATGCAGCTCAGTGCAAATTCAAATGGGGCAGTTAGTGCAAAAATTTAGAAAATCAATGCAGTTTACTGCAATTTCAAATGGGGCAGTCAGTGCTAAAATTCAGAAAATGAATGCAGCTTGGTGTAAATTCAAATAGGGCAATCAATGTAAAAGTTTAGAAAAAAGGGGCAGTCAATGCCGAAATTCAGAAAATCCATGCAGTTCAGTACAATTTCAAATGGGGCACTTAGTGCTAAAATTCAGAAAATCAATACAGTTCAGTGCAATTTCAAACGGGGCAGTCAGTGACAAAATGTAGAAAATCAATGCAGCTCGGTGCAAATTTAAACAGGATAATCAGTGTCAAAGTTCAGAAAAATGGGGTAGTCAGTGCTAAAATTTAGAAAATTAAGTGCAGTTCAGTGCAATTTCAAACGGGGCAATCAATGCCAAATTTCAGAAAATCCATGCAGTTCAATGTAACCACGGTCAAAAATAGGCAACCAGTGCAAAACAGGGTTTTAGCGCTAAATTCAGAAAATCAATGCAATTCAGTGCAACCACGATCAAAATAAGCAAATCAGTGAAAAATCAGAAAATTCAAGCGATCAATACAAAGTAAAGAAGTTCAAGCAGACCAAACATGCAGACTAAAACTCGAAAACTTGATAAGTAAAAGTAGCAAGACCTACAAAACGAGATGCCTCGACCATGGCTGCAAGAACCCAAAAATGTACCAAGATAGATTCCAGAGCCTATAAATCCCTACAACCCTAAAGCAGCAGGAGAAAAGATCCTACGATCGAAGCCTCTTCTCCTATCTCCCTTCGCTTCTTCTAGCTGTATCTTGACGAAGTCCTCCCAGGTAAGCGCTTCTGACAAGGTGGTCTTGAGATGCCCCACAGCAATAGAAATCTCTCGGGCCCACTCAAGGGTCGACTACAAAATAAACACAAAGACAAGTTAGTGATGACTCCTCAGTCTGATAAAATCGGAACTAGAAAAGGATACATAGAAAAACTCACTGGCACATTGGCAAAGTACTTAAGCTAATCCTCGGGGAGGGTCCTCGATAGATCAAAATAGGTTGTTCTTCGAAAACCAAAGTAGGCACCTGCCTCTGAAACTCTAGCCTAAGGCGAGGAGGAAGTTGATCGAATGAGGAGGCTCCTAGTTCAGAAGAAGACATGTGGCCTGAAGACAAAACCCCAGCAATAGCAGAAGTCCTTGAAGAACGACAGGTTTACCAGTGGGTCCAAAGCCGGCACTCGTACCCTCTGCTAGGTTAAAGCACGCCTCTAGGTCTATATCATAATCAAAGTCCTCCTCTTGATTAGCTATAGAGCTTTGCCAGTGAGAAATTATCCTGCGATCGATGCCCGATGACTTGTCAGCTAGAGGACCCACCCTAACTGATAAGGTGGATGTTACCCAAGTGCTGTAAGTATCTTCTTGAAAGAGAAAAGCTCAACAGGCTCCCGACCGCCTTGAGAGCCTAATATACTATCCCGATGCCATCTAGCATACCCATCAGAGGATTGGCCAACTTTCAAAATAGACCTATCACTTGAACATGGACCCTCTCACCAAGGAAATAGCGCCGAATTGTCCCGCATCTCACAAGGACTTGGGAATTAGACATCTCCTAGGCTCGAAGTAGATTCCTTGCTAAAGGAGTCTCTAGAAATTGCCAAAACATGCATAGCTTCACCTGTACGGGACAAGCAATATCTCTCAAAATCAGAATAGTTATGACATGAATGACAATATCAAAGATTGTTAAGTGCTTACCTTATGGGTCCTAAATATGTATGGCACAACCCAAGAGGGGGGGTGAATTGGGTTTTCTAAAAATAAAAATTTAACTTTGAAAACAAACTCAGAATTCTATAGCAGCGGAAAAGTAATGCACTTGTGAGAATAAGTTATTAATTAGAACTTTCTCACAATGCCCTTATGCAGAAAATAGAAAGACTTTGCAAAGTACAGTTATTGATTAGAACTGCTTCACAATTTCTTATGCAATATCAAAACTACTTTATGAAGGAAAGCTATTATGTTTAGAACTTTCTCATAAAGTTTAGATAAATATAAAAGACTATGTGAGAGACAGTTATTGAAATCTGAACTGCTTCACAAAGCTTCAATCAAGATTAGAAAACTGATTAGAAACCCAAGTAGTGAAATATACTAAAAATAGAAGAACAATTTAGAACTTGGTATATTCACCGAGCAGAAGTCCAGAGTTGTAATGTTCAGAAAAGACAAAGCTTATTCCAGTTTAGAACATCAAAACCATTAACAACTTTAGCATTTCTAAAATATAAACTGAAGTGTGAGTAAAATAGTATCAAGCAGAAACTTCAGAAAGTAAAAAGATCAACACAGTGATTTATAGTGGTTCGGCACTAACTCGCCTACATCCACTCCCCAAGACTCATCTTGAGATCCTCAACTATGTTATCTCTTTTCAAG
Organism: Jatropha curcas; assembly: GCF_041381405.1. NCBI lineage: Eukaryota > Viridiplantae > Streptophyta > Magnoliopsida > Malpighiales > Euphorbiaceae > Jatropha > Jatropha curcas. The sequence continues at coordinate 18,595,400 of NC_143151.1, read as the reverse complement.
GGTAAGAGACAAACCAACAGTACAAGGCAATAGATCAACTCCTAAATCTACCCTTTATCCCACTAGATTTTTCAAAGGTTCTAGTTAACCTCAACTCTTTCTGTTTTTGGCAGAGAACAGAAACTCAAATCAAGACATTAGAATCTCTCTCACAGAGAAGGTCGCTTGATAACCTATTTCACAATAGCTTTTCACCTAAGCTATTACACAAAAGTTTATCAAATAAAAACCCATCTACTAAAGATTACAGTATCTAAATAGACAGACAGAAATGCAAATATAAGCACAGGAAAAACAGTTTTTAAGATTAGAAAATCGTTTTAGAAATCAAAATTGTTTTTCAAAAGAAGTTGTTATAAAATTTCTTTTCTCTTTTAAAGATAAAACGTAAAGTATTAAGATGAAAAGAAATAAAGCGGGTTGAGAATAAGTTTTGAGAGATAGAAAATATGATCAATGGACGAACACTCTTAAAAACTCTTTTCTCCCATGTCTTTTAAAGAAAAGAACGCCTTATATAAAGAGGGATGGGAATCCCGTATTTAGAAAGTGAAATCCCTTTTTCAAATCAGAATATTGACTTTCCATTTTTAGAAGATACGAAAATCTTTGTTACCAAATCTTTTGAGTCAATATTCTTTCTTTTTAGTTAGCGAATAAAAGAAAATCTAACTTTCCTTTAAAAACAAGATTTTCAAAAATAAGAAAAAATCTTTTTCAAAATAAATGTTTACCAAAAACGATTTGAGATAGAATCTCTTTTGTTTAGGTAAGAAGACAAAATCAAGATTTTGGATTTCTTTAAAAAATTTGTTTCCGAAAATGAAGAGCATAAAAATCTTATTCGATTCATTCTTATTACCAAAATCGTTTGAGACAAAGTCTCTTTAATTTAGGTAAGTGAATAAATTTCGTACCTTTATGAAGATAATTTTTGAAAAACTAAAACAAGCTTTTTCTAAGTTATTTATTACCAAAAATGATTGAGACAAGATCTCCTCCATTTTAGGTAAGATAATCAAGGAACGAAAAAAGCTTTTGATTTTTAAAGAGTGATTTTCGAAAGGAGACAGTGGTTGAGGTTGAGACAGAATCAGAAAGGGAAATAGAAAAAGAAAAGGAGAAAGTTGAAGTTAAAACTGAAGAGAAAAAGGATTCTGAAAAGTTTGAGAAAGAAAAGACAGTAGAGATTGAGGAAGCCAGTGATGCTGAAATAGAAAAATTGAAATTAGGTGAAGAAGAAAAGGAAACTGAGATTAAGACTGAGAAGGAATCTGAACTTTTGTCAGTTCAAACGAGTAGAGAAGTTATGCTGGGCAAAATGGAAAAAGAGCTTATTGAAGAACACAATACGGAGCTTGATGAGGCTATTAAACAAAGCAAGGCTATAATTGTACATAACCAGTCCCTCATTGAGTCCTTAGAAAGAATGAAGAATATTAATGAGAGAAGACTAGCTAGTCTGAAAGTCAAGGGAACACCCTACACTCCTGCCTCAGAAAAGCCAAAGAGAGTAAAGCACACTGCTGGCAAGCACAGAGCTTATGGAAGAAAGCCTCCACTGCACCCTTCTTCTAAGTGTCCTGAAAGTTCTACTGAAACTGCTCCTGCTCAAAATCTCAGAAGTTCTAAGAGACTTAGAACTGAACCAAAATCCCTCTGATTGATTTTTTTTCTTTATTTGTCTATAATTTGTGAATATTTTTTTTTTGGTTGTGTTTTTTATTTGTTTTTGCTCCAATATTTACTAACCCTCTTGTATGATGACAAAAAGGGGGAGAACACATGTTCTAAACCTACTTCATGATAGAACATCTGTCATGTTTAGAAATTATATTTTATTGACATGCATAAATTTAGGGGGAGCACATGTTTTATGTTTGATAAATTTATTGGTTTTGTCATCATCAAAAAGGGGGAGAATGTTGGCTCAAGGGTCAAATAATTATCTCGAGATTTTGATGATTGAATCAAAACAAATAAATTTAAATTATATTAGTGCTAATAATATTTTTATGCAGATTATATATGGAAGGTAATAAATAAACAAGGCAAAGTCCTACAATTTCAAGGATCATGAAGACTATTGAAGACCTTAGTGTTTAGATTTTTAGGATGCATTGTAGGATAGAGAGAACATCCACTTATAAGCACACAATTAATTTCTTCTCTCTTTATCAGAAGGATTTTTTCGAAAATAACTCTTTAAAAATAAAAAGCTTTTTTTTGTTCCTTGATTATCTTACCTAAAATGGAGGAGATCTTGTCTCAATCATTTTTGGTAATAAATATCTTAGAAAAAGCTTGTTTTAGTTTTTCAAAAATTATCTTCATAAGGGTTTGAAATTTATTTACTTACCTAAATTAAAGAGACTTTGTCTCAAACGATTTTGGTAGTAAGAATAAATCGAATAAGATTTTTATGCTCATCATTTTTGGGAACAAATTTTTTAAAGAGATCCAAAATCTTGATTTTGTCTTCTTACCTAGACAAAAGAGATTCCATCTCAAATCGTTTTTGGTAAATATTTATTTCGAAAAAGATTTTTTCTTATTTTCGAAAAAGAGATCTCAAATCTTGTTTTTAAAGGAAAGTTAGATTTTCTTTTATTTGCTTACTAAAAAGAAAGAATATTGACTCAAAAGATTGTGGGTCCCGTATATGTATGGCACAACTCAAGAGGGGGTGAATTGGATTTTCTAAAAACAGATATAAATTTTAGAATTTCAAAACAAAATATAGAATTCTAAGTGCAGCGGAAAAACAAAGAACTTTGTGAGAATAGAATATGGATTAGAACTACCTCACAATGTTCTATTTATAAAGAATAGAAAGACTATGCAAAGTGCAGCTATTAATTAGAACTGCTTCACAATGTCTTATTCAATATTAGAACTTCTTTATGACGGAAAGCTATAGAGTTCAAAACTTCCTCATAAAGTTTAGAAAATCATATAAGACTGTGTGAGAGACAGTTATTGAATTTAAAACTGCTTCACAAAGCCTTAATCAAGTATCAGAACTACTTTATGATGGAAAGCTATTGTAATTAGAACTTCCTCATAAAGTTTAGAAAATAAATTAGAAACCCAAGCAGTGAAATATACTGTGAATAGAAGAACAGTTAGAACTTGGTATATTCACTTATCAGAATTCCAGAGTTCTAATATTCAGAGAAGATAAGACTTATTCCAGTTTTAGAACATCAGAACCAATAACAACTTTAGCATTTCTAAAATATAAACAGAAGTGTCATAAAAGCAGTATCAAGCAAACTTCAGAAATTAAAAGATCAACACAGTGATTTATAGTGGTTCGGCACTAACTCGCCTACATCCACTCCCCAAGACGCATCTTGAGATCCTCAACTATGTTATCTCTTTTCAAGGGTAAGAGACAAACCAACAGTACAAGGCAATAGATCAACACCTAGATCTACCCTTTTATCCCACTAGATTTTCCAAAGGTTCTAGTTAACCTCAATCATTTCTGTTTTTGGCAGAGTACAGAAACTCAATTCAAGACATTAAAATCTCACACAAGGAGAAGGTCGCTTGATAACCTCTTTCACAATAGCTTCTCACCTAAGCTATTACACACAAGTTTATCAAATAAAAACCTGTCTACTATAGATTACAAAATCTAAATAGACAGAAAGAAATGCACATATAAGCACAGGAAAAACAGTTTATCAGATTAGAAAATCGTTTAGAACACAGAACCGTTTTTCAAAAGTAGTTGTAAAAATTATTTTCTCTTTAAAGATAAAAACGTTAAGTGTAAAGATGAAAAGAAAAATGAGGGTAGAGAATAAGTTTTGAGAGATAAAGATTTGATCAATGAGAGAATGCTCTTAAAACGAAAACTTTTACTTCACCAATGTTCCAAGAGTGAAACACTCCTTTATATAGAGAGCTTCGAGTCTCTTACTTTTGGAAAGAAGATATTTTATTTTGAAATCAGAATATTTGCTTTCCTTATTTAGAAGATACGAAAATCTTACTTACCAAAAATTTATTTTATTCTTTTTGATAAGAGAATAAAAGACGATTTTACTTTCTTTAAACAAAAAGATTTTCTGCAGCATTTTATTTTGGAAAATATTTTTACGAAAGATGTTCTTACTAAAAATGAAAAGATTCTTCCTTCGTTTTTAAGGTAAGAGAATAAATTGAAGTGCTTTTAGATTTTCAAAGAAATTTCCGAAAAAGATAATGTATGATTTATTACCAAAATTGTTTAGAGATAAAATCTCTTTAGTTTTAGGTAATTAAATCATTTCAATTTTAAAGAATATTTTTCAAAAACAAATAAAAGAATTTATTTTAAAAAATCTAATTTCCGAAAAATATTTCTGTTGAGAGAAAAATTAATTTATGTGCTTATATATGAATTTTCTCTCTATCCTACAAAGTATCCTAAATACCTAATCACTAGGGTCTTCGAATTATCTTTTCACACACTATGGATTTTGTAACGCCCCAAAATTTTTGAATCTTAAAATAATATTATTTTATCGGGTCATGAATGGTGCTACAGAAAGGGGGATGATATTTTATTTAGATCCGAGGAAGATATTGAGTATGATTAACTATGAATGGATAGTGATTTACCAGTCTATGAATAGTACCACCGGTCTGTGAATAGTACTACCGGTCCGGGAGTCAGTATTATTTTGCTCCGGAAAAATTACTATATATGTTTTATATTTTCTTTAATATTTTTGGAGTATGTATGCATGATTTTTATGGGTAGAAAGTAAGTAATGAATATTTTTGGAGAATTTAGATAATTAGTGAATAGTGAATTATGATGCTTTATTAATTAAGGAAATTTGAGGAATAATTTTTATGGAGTAATTTGAGAAATTTGTGGAGAATTGAATTGGAGAATATTTTTAGCCATTAGATGAGCTTAATCTTAGCCATCCAATTATGGGGAAAAGACCAAAATACCCTTTGATCACTTTATAAGGTCAACTTCAATTATTGAGCAACCACTTTTTCTCTTCTTCTTCTTCTCTTCAACGCCACTTCCTCTTCTTCTTCTCTTCTTTGTTTTTCTTCACTTCTTACTTGTTAAATCCACCAAATTAAACCTACCCAACTTGATTTAAGTAATTAATCTTAGAGAATTAAGCTTGAGAAGTGATTTGTGGTGATTAGTTTCAAGAAATTTGGAGATTCTCTACTTAAGCCAAAGGTTGGGGAAACCTCTACCATGGAGTAAAGGCAAAGTTAGAGCTTAGAAAGCTTTAATTTAAGCTTGCTAAAGCTTATTTTTAAGGTTAGTGTTCATAAACACACTTACCTTACTTGAATTTTTGATTTTGTGCATTTATGCTATCATACATGTATTTTGGGATTTTGGTATGAAATGATTGATTTGTTAAACTTTGGTTGCAATAACATGCTCTTGGGTGATGTTTGATGAGTATTTAGTATGTGGTAGAAATTTCTACCTTGTATCTTTGTTGTTCATGTTTTTTTTCATGGTTAAAGTAAGCTGAATTTTGGAAAAAGTTTTATTGGGTGAGATTAAGGACTAGTTTTCGACCATTTCTATTTTCCATTTGTGTCTGAGTCCTTCATGAAAGTTGTAGTTCTACTTCTTAGCTTTCCAACCCATCCTCTTGTGTTCCATTTGGAGATACATAGCTCAACTTATGGCTGAAATACCTAAACTGACTCTGTTATGTCGGGCCACATGCATCACTGAATTGAGTGCCCATTTTGACCACTATAATGACAAGATTTGGTTCTGAGGTCTTCATGAAAGTTGTTTCCCTGTGTCTTGAGACTGCCCTGGTTCTAGATTGGTTTAATTTGAGTGTTTGGTGAAGTAGGAATGTAATAAACATTGGACATAGTTCTGCTGAATCGGGTCTGGACTGTTGGTCTGTGTTCCTAGCTTCTGTTTACCATCTTACACATTGAACTGGGCTGTGGTCCCTTCATATTAGTTGTATCATTTTGTCTTAGCTTTCTAATGAATCTAATTTCGTTCAATTAGGAGACCTATAACTCAAGTTATGTCTTAAAAACACAGCAAAGGTCAAGGATATTTTAATGCTGGAAATTTCCTATGCCTTGACTCATAGGTTTATTTGGATAAATGTATGTATGAATCATGTGTGATGAGGTTCTCTTGATTATTTGTATGTTTGAGGATTGATTTGACAAAAATAAGATATAAGGTTGAAAAGTGGTATTGTGGATATGTTTATAAATGGGAAAAATTGTTGGAAATTTTGGGATAAAGTGTGGAATTAGATAATGCATGATGAGGATAGAAATGGATACCTTGGTGCATAAGAGTTATGTTAGTATGCTTGGTTGGAGAAGGAAATTCCTCCCCTTGGTTTTCATTAAGAGGCCAAACCACTCTAGGGTGGTAAGGCTTACTTAATTATTTTTTTTTTTTGTATGGTATGCTATCTACATATCTATGACATAAGTATGATTATTTTGATAACTTTCATATGTTTAGAGTTTAAAAAAAAAAAGGGTATTTAAGGTGTATGTGCTTTGAATTTTACATAAGTAAAGTATGATTTTTTTATGATAAGAAGTTTCTTATGGTAAATTTCATTATGATGTTAAGAAAGTTTTAAAAGAAAAGGAATTTATGAGAAATTTTCCTATATTAAGTATATATATCTATATATATATATATTCAATATTTCCTTTGAAGAATGTGGTAATTTTTGTAAGTTGTAAGTTGAGAAATTTGAAATGATGGGTATTAAGTAATGAAGAGGTTTTGATTAAGAATTATTGCTTTTGTGAAAGAATGATTTTGATTTGGGCTCTACTATGCATGATTGAAACGTGGTATGATGAGATTGATTTTGTTATGTGAAGCTATGATCATATGCTAGGGTTATCAGCCCTTATAAATAGGCGGACGCGCTTATTTGTGTGATGGGGGTGGTGCTTTCGTAGGCCACGGTGGTGCTTTCAGAGGCCACGATTGTGTGATGGGGGTGGTGCTTTCATAGGCCACGGTGGTGCTTTCACAGGCCACGATTGTGTGATGGGGGTGGTGCTTTCATAGGCCACGATTGTGTGATGGGGGTGGCGCTAACATAGGCCACGATCAAATCTGCTTATGTTCATTATGTATTAGTACGAGCCTTAACTAAAGAATTAACATATTTGTATTTATAATCATCTTATTACTTTCAAAGTATTTGAATTAAACGAATGAGATCATATTATTTTAGTAAACCTTACTTTGGAAATTAATGATTATGTTATCAAATGAATTTTCAAAGCATGATATTCCGGTACATGGTTTTAAACATAAATAGTATATGTATTGGTATAATAAATGTGCAAGTAATGAATTTATGAGTTGAAAGAATTAAATTTTTTATGTTATTAATTAATAGTTTATTTGATATTTCTTTTGCTATAAATGTACATGTATATTGAAATTTAATGATTTTATGTCATTTGTGTTTTAAGTAAGTTGTCATCACAACTTTAGTAAGTATGTGAATTATGAGCACCACTGAGTTTTATACTCAGCGCGTTGATTTTTATTACGCGCAGGTTAAAGACTGTGGTTGCTGCTTGAAGACTAGAAGAGTAGCATCAGGGCAGAAGTGAATATTGTGGTAGTAATAGATTGAAATTTATGTACTTAAGAACTATGGCATGTATAAGTATTATATTTTCAGAGATTGTATTATTTGAATTATACCTTAAGCATGTAATTAGCAATTATGTTGGTGTCTATATTCGGAGATAAGCATAAGATTCATTAAATGATTGAATATAAAATATTTCAAGAGAGTTGGTATGATTAGTTTATTAAGACTTGATATATATACTGAATGCAATTAATTGATGAATATTAAACTGCTATTGAGGATTTATATAATTATGAAAATATAGAAGTGTTGTTGTGTTATGATGATTATGTGGAGATGTTGGGAGTTTGGAGTTTAATTGGGAGTGTTTTGTATTCACATGTTTGGCGAGCTCAGTTTTTAAAAGGGAAATTCTTACAGTATTTATGTAGGATTTTTCCCAATCTATTTTTCAAAAAAAAAAAAGAGAAATGAAAACGAAATGAAATGATTATCTATATAAAAAAAAAAAATTACTCGCTACACTTTTGAATACTCAATTACTTCTAATTCATAATTTTATTTAATGATTTGTATGTTCAGTTAGGACGGTGTCTCCGGCACCGAATGTGGCATCCGTCGTCGGGTCTCACGGGACTCGGCGGAGGGTGTTACAGATTTTGTAGGACTTGCCTTGTATGATTTATTTCCATAATAATTCTGCATAAAATAATATTAGCACAAATAACATAATCTAAATTTATTTGTTTTGTTTTAATCATCAAAATTCGAGATTAGAAATTGACCCTTGAGCTAACAATCTCCCTCTTTTTGATGATGACAAAACCAATAAATTTAATAAACATAAAAGCATGTGCTCGCCCTAAATTTTATGCATATAAGTTCTAATCATGCCAAATGATCTTAATATAAAGCAAATTAGAACATGTATTTTGCTCCCCCTGAATAGGTGCAGTAAAACTATTTTGTGAAAATTAGAACTAGGGAGACTTTTTAGAAACTGATTTTAGAACTAGCAAAAAAAATAGGCAAGATATTCTAAATTCTAATAATCAGAGCATAGATTTAGAACTAGCAAAGATAGACAAGATATTCTAAGTTCTAATAATCAGAACATATGGTCAGAGCAAAAGAATAGAAACTGATATTCGAAATAGAACAAAAGATCTTATGTCCAACCTGCGGAACAGTCGTTATAATAAGAATCTAAGTTCTAAGAGCACTCAGCTTATCATATAGAAAATATAGCTCACCAAAATAGACCATATAGAAAGCAATAAACACCAACACAGATATAAGTACTTTGGTCACCAAGTACGTACCAAAATATTCAGAATACCACCAAAATACCTGCGTTCTTCCCCTTTTTGTCATCATACAAAAGGGTTAGACAAAATCAGAGCAAAATAAAGAAAAATAAACAGTTCCAAAGATATAATCCTATAAAGATAAAGCAAAATATATTGTTCAGAACACATAAAAACAAATTAGAGAGGCTTGGGGTCAGTTCTAAGCCTCTTAGAACTTCTCAAATTTTGAGCTGGAGCAGTTTCAGAAGGGCTTTCTGGCCTTTTAGAAGATGGATGCAGTGGAGGCTTTCTTCCGTGAGTCCTATGTTTTCCAGCAGTGTGCTTGATCCTCTTTGGTTTTTCTGAGGTAGGAATGTAGGGTCTTCCTTTAACTTTTAGAGTAGCTGATTTCCTTTCATTCACATCCTTCATCCTTTCCAAGGTCTCAATGAGAGACTGATTCTGTCCAATCACAGTCTTGCAATGTTGTATTGCCTTATCAAGTTCCTTGTTGTGTTCTTCTATTAGCTCTCTCTCCAACCTTCTTAGTATAGCCTTCCTACTCCTTTGAGCTGATAACATCTCAGATTCTTTCTCTGTTTTAACCTCAGTAGATTTCTCTTCATCGTTTATTTCTAGCTTTTCTGTCTCCGCATCACTGACTTCCTCAACTTTCTTTCCTTTTTCCATCTTTTCAGATTCCTTCTTCTTTTCTGTCTCCTTTTCTTTTTCTAATTCTGCTTCTTTCTCAGCAACACTCTCTTTTTCTGTCTCCTCTTCTCTTTCTTCTTCTAATTTTTCTTCTTCTTCAGTTTTCTCTTCTGACTTCTTTTCTTCTTCTTCTGATTTCTCTTCTGACTTCTTTTCTTCTTCTTCTGATTTCTCTTCTGACTTGTTTTCTTCTTCTTCTGCTTCCTCCTTCTTTTCTTCTTCTTCTGTTTCTCCTAGCTTTGCTTTTCCTTTGTCTTCTCTCTTCTTCTTCTTCTCAGTCTTTTCTTTTCTTTCCTTTTCTTTTTCTTTCTTTACTTTTCCAACTTCTCTTTTCACTTCCTTTCCTTTTTCAGTTTCTTCTTTTCCCTTCTTTCCTTTTTCCTTCTCTTCTTTCTCCTTCTCTTCTCCTTCTTCATCTTTCATCTTTAATGATCCGCTGTCCAATCTTGAAACACTATGACCATCATTCTCATTTAAATCAACATCTAAAAACTCAAACACTGGTGTAAGAATCATTCCGTAGGGCAACTTTTTAGGGTTGTTCTGCATCTTATCAAAGATAATATGACATAGATTGAGAGGTTTCTTCTCAACTATGTGCCACATTATGCACAACTCAACCTGGTTTACATACGTGAGTGAAGCACTCTTGGGATAAATGTAATATACAATAAGTTTGTACAACCATTTCATACTGTCTGTCAGATTTAAGCATTCTATTGTATCCTGTTTGTCTGCAGAACCTTTCTTACAATCTTCTTCACAAACTCTTCCTTTTTATAATCACTAACCCTAGAAACATCCTTGATTTTTATCACCCTAGACCCAGTATTTGGCACATCAAAAATATTTCCCAAATCAGCGTAAGACAACGCTTTAGTCACACCCTGAAGCTTGACAGAAATCGACTCTGTCCCACTGACTTTAAGAGAGTCGTAGAACTCTTTAACCAAACTCTTAAAACACAGTTTGTTCAAAGACAGAAAAATCATCCGGCCTTGAAACTCAAAGAGTTTCTTAAAATCAAACTCATCACTACCAAAGAATTTCCAATCTATGACATACGAACGCATGAGAGGATAAGGTGAGAGAACTGATTTACCTTTATCGCTTGCCCTAGCTACCTGTTTCCTTGAAGTAGCCGTTTCGATTTTTCCTTTCTTTGGTTCCTCTTCTAGCTTTTTTCTCTTTCGACTCCTTTTGTTCATATTTCTTTGAGAGCTTCTTCAGGAGTTGAAGTTCTTGCTCAGTTAGAGAGTTGGATGAGGAGTTAGAACTAGATTCGGCCATTGTTAAGATTCTCAAAACACAGAGCAACTTAGGGTTTTGTTAGCAAGAGGACGATAGAAAGAATACGAAGCAGTTTAATAAAAACACTTAAGTGGTGGAAGAAAAATAAGGAGCAGTTTTTAAATGGAATTCAAAACGACAAATAGGATAAAAAGGAATAAAATAAATAAAGGGAATAAAATAATAAAACCACCAAAACACGAAACTTAATAAAAACAAACACATGCAATAAATTAACTATTTTTGGATTTAGTCTAAAGTAAGATTCTGATAATGACATTAGAAAGTCATATCAGGGCAATGTGCGTTTTAGACAAAAAACGTTTTTCACACAGAGTAAAAATTAGAACATAGCAAGTCTTCTATTTTCGTATATAGAAAGAAGTTTAGAACATACTTACAGAGTACTAAAGTTATGAGTTTAGAACTAACATACCAAGTTCTCTTCTAATTGAGCAGAATTGACTTTCATTCAAGGGTTTAGTAAAGATATCTGCCAATTGTTTTTCTGTTGGAGTGAACTCAATTACTATGTCACCTTTTTGTACATGATCACGTATGAAGTGATGTTTGAGTTCTATGTGCTTGGTTCTAGAATGCTGAACTGGATTTTAGATAAATTGATGGCACTTATGTTGTCACACTTAATTGGCACTGTTTCTAATTTTAGTCCATAGTCTGCCAACTATTGTTTGATCCATAGAACTTGTGCAACACAACTTCCAGCAGCAACATATTCTACTTCTGCAGTTGAAAGAGCAATAGATGTCTGTTTCTTACTAAACCATGATACAAGGGCGCTACCCAGAAATTGACAAGTCCCAGACGTGCTTTTTCTATCTATTCTGCTTCCTGCAAAATCAGAATCACTATACCCAACAAGATTAAATATATCATTTTTAGAATACCACAGACCCAGATTAGAAGTTCCACAAAGATATCTTAGTATTCTTTTTACAGCAATTAAATAAGATTTTTTGGGACACGATTGAAATCTAGCACATAGACAAACACTAAAGTGTATGTCTGGTCTACTTGCCGTTAGATATAGCAAAGAACCAATCATACTTCTAAACAGCTTGATATCCACGTCCTTACCTTTTTCATCTTTTTCTAATTTTGACGATGGACTCATTGGTGTACTACATACCTTGGCATTTTCCATTTTGAATCGCTTCAGTAATTCTCTAGTATATATTTCTTGATTAATGAAAATTCCATTCTCACATTGTTTGATTTGAAGTCCAAGGAAGAAGTTTAATTCTCCCATCATACTCATTTCGAACTCACCCTGCATAATCTTAGAAAATTCCTTACAAAGAAGATCATTAGTAGAGCCAAAGATTATGTCATCAACATAAATTTGTACAACTAGAATGTCATGTGCTTTATTTTTAATAAATGGTGTTGTATCAACCTTTCCTCTTGAAAAACCATTTTCTAATAGAAACTTACTCAATCTTTCATACCAAGCTCTAGGAGCTTGCTTCAAACCATAAAGAGCTCTAGTAAGTTTGTAAACATGATTAGGTTTATCAAAAATTTCAAAACCAAGAGGTTGTTTTACATACACTTCTTTATTTAGAAAACCATTTAGAAAAGCGCTTTTCACATCCATTTGATACAACATGAAGTTTTTAAAACATGCAAATGCACAAAGCATACTAATGGCCTCAAGTCTAGCAACCGGGGCAAAGGTCTCATCAAAATCGATGCCTTCCTCTTGGCTGTACCCTTGAGCCACTAATCTTGCTTTATTTCTCACAACGTTACCTTGTTCATCAAGCTTATTTCTAAACACCCATTTTGTTCAATAACAGAATGGTTTTTAGGTCTAGAAACAAATTTCCAAACTTGGTTTATCTCAAATTGATTCAGCTCTTCTTGCATAGCAAGAATCCAACTTTCATAATTTTGAGCATCTTCTAAATTTTTAGGTTTGTGAACCCCTACCCAAAATATCCTGGCATATGAATGCATGATGACTAAGGGCAGAAATGCACGTGAGTGTGTGAGAGTCGCCACCTTGTTTAATTATTTTCGGGTAAACTAGGAAAAAACTCTAAGTTGACTCCAATTTTAATTAACCTAATTATTAGATTAATTATCCCAATGTTTAAGGCATGATTTGCGAACCCGAGATGGATCCCGAGACCATGTCATGCTGGTAAACTAACCTATGAATGAATGATTTGCAAGGCGATGAATGTAATTGGACCAATTGAAATGTTTATGTGATTTCGACTTGCCGCTCGGGGTTAAATCCCTAACGTGCCTACGTACTTCCGTTTGAATGGAAGATCAAAGTCAACGTAGTTCGGTGGGCCTCTTTTAGAGGGCTTTGAATGGGGATGCTTTATGCATGAGTTTGTGTATGCTTTGTGCATTTTGTGTAGGCATTTTGCCAAAGACTTGATTGATTTTTAGGCATTTGATGCCAAAAATGTTGATTTTAATGGCTTTTAGCCAAAAAGTTTGATTTAGGCAATTGTTGCCAAAAATGTTGTGATTTAGGCGATTGTCGCCAAAATGCTTGATTTAAGGCTTTTAGCCAAAAGATTGATTAATTTGAAGGCTTTTAGCCAAAAAAGGTTGATTTAGGCAATCTGTTTGCCAAAAGATGATTATTTAGGCGATTATCGCCAAAATGATTGATTTAAGGCTTTTAGCCAAAATAAGTTGACTAATTTAAGGCATTTTGCCAAAGAATTGATTCAAGCGATTTGTCACTGAAAGTAGTTAATCTAGTTTATAGGCAATGTGTTTGCCAAAAAATTGATTAACTGGATTGTAATGTAGGCAATTTTATTGCTAAGAAAAAAACGTGTTTGAATTAAGGTCTTTTAGTCACAATTATTGATTAATTGGACTTAAGCCGAATTTGTTCGAAATAAAGGCAATTTCACCATAGTTATTGATTAACTAGGCGTTTTTTAGCCAATATTGTCGGATTTAAACTTAACACCACGATTATTGATTAACCGGGCGTTTAGCCTAAATTTATTTAATTGAGGCAGTTTATTTGCCTAATGATTGACATGAATGCATTTTATGCAGTTGTAGAATTATTAGGAGTAGAAGAGAAGCATGCATGAAGTGCTAAAATTAAATAGGCAGAGTTTAGTTCATGTACCTGATTTAATCGTTGACCACTTCTTAACTCCAGGTTAAGCTCCTCGTTAAGGGAAAATTAATTAATTTGATTTTAATGACCACTTAACAAAGCAAGAAAGCAATTAAAGCTAAACTAAAATGCAGAAAAGCAATAAAGAATCGCAAAGAGCGTAGGGGAGAAGGAGCGTCCGTCAACACAGACTGAGTGTGTTGAAAGGTCACACCGGGGCTGTATTTATAGGCCAAAACGGACTGTTTCGGCGGCTGGGCCGCCGGAGCTCGGAGGCTGGGCCGCCGGATCTCGGCGGCCTGGGCTGCCGGATCTCGGCGGCTGCCGCCGCCGGTGAGGGCGGCCGTAGCAGCCAGTGAGGGCGGCCGCAGCCGCTGTCCCCGGCGGCGTAGTGGCTACCGCCGCCGTGAAGGGGAGGCCGCCGCTGCCGCAGCGGCCGGCGTACTTTCTAGTTTTACGCTCCGGAGGCTTTTCCGGGAGCTTCGGACCTCCAAAAAATATTCCAGGACCAGTTTCGCGATCCTTGCGACGTCCCGGACGTTTTAAGTACCGTATTGGCATACTTCCGGTAAATTTCCAAAATGGCCTCTGGTCCGGCCGAACTGTTTGCAGTCCGGGAAAACTGGCTTTTTGAGCCTCAAAATTTTAGTATTCACAAGGTTCTAATTGAGAAACGAAAGCAACATTACCAAAATATCTTCTAAGTTGAGCTCTAGTCATCATCCTTTCCGAGGGATTATCCATAATGTCTTCTTGGGGATGATACTTATGAAATCGCCATTCTTTTGGTAATTGAGAATCTTCATTTTCTGTTTCTGGCATTTGACTTTCAACTATGTTCTGATCTTCATGTTCAACTTTTGGTTCAGCCTGATTATTGATGTTCTGATCACTTTCTGGCTGTTCTAGTTGTTCTGATTGTTCATTCTGCTTTTCATGATTAGAATCTACAACATCATTACTTTCTAATGTTCTAGATGTAGAGTCAGTTTCATCAAACACAACATGAATAGATTCTTCTACAACTAGAGTTTTTTTATTAAATACTCTTTATGCTTTACTGTTACTAGAATATCCTAGAAAAATACCTTCATAAGATTTAGCATCAAATTTAGCAAGATGATTTTTCTTGTTATCTAGAATAAAGCATTTGCACCCAAAAATGTGAAAATAACCAATATTTGGTTTTCTACCTTTGTATAGCTCATATGGAGTCTTTTTAAGTTTAGATCTTACCAAAGCCCTGTTTAGAATATAATAGGCAGTGTTAACAGCTTCTGCCCAGAAATACTTTGGTAGTTTAGAATCACTAGCATGGTTCTGGCCATTTCTTGAAGTGTTCTATTCTTGCATTCCACCACTCCATTTTGTTGAGGTGTTCTAGGTGCTGAGAAGTTATGGAAGATTCTTGTCTCGTTGCAAAAAGCATCGAATTTCTGATTTTCAAATTCTCCTCCATGATCACTTCTAATTGCCATGATGTTGTATCCTTTCTCATTTTGTATTCTCTTGCAAAGATGAACAAACATGTCATATGACTCATCCTTATTTCTAAGGAAGAGTGTCCAGGTGAATCTAGAGTAATCATCTACAATAACAAATGCACAGAATTTTCCTCTAAGATTAGGAGTAATTGGACCAAATAAATTAAGGTGTAGCAGTTCTAAAGGTCTAGAAGTAGAAACCATGCCCTTGGATTTAAAATAAGTTTTGGTTTGTTTGCCCATTTGACAAGCATCACAAATGTGATCTTTTTCAAATTTCAACTTTGGCAAACCTCGAACCAAATCTTTCTTAGACAGTTTAGAAATAAGGTGCATGCTTGCATGTCCAAGTCTTCTATGCCATAACCAACTAGAATTATCAACAGAAACTAAACAAATATCCTGGTTATGCATATCAGAGAGATCTACTAGGTATATATTTCCAAACCTTTTTCCAACGAATAAGGTTTTATTATCATGCATGTTCTGAACTTCATAATGAGAAGGTTCAAAGATCACTCTTCTATTTTTATCACAGATCTAACTCACACTTAACAAGTTATAATGTAATCCTTCTACTAAGCATACATCTTCTATTGAAGGATTAGAACCTACCACACCAATACCAACGATTTTACCTTTTGCTTTGTCTCCAAAGCTTACTGTACCTCCCTTTTTCTTTTCTAATCTAGTGAACTTCTTTCTATCACCAGTCATATGCCTAGAGCAAGCACTGTCCATGTACCACATCTTTGTTTTCAGCTTGCTCCTTAGGCACATCTGAAAAGATCAAGCAGATTTAGGTACCCAACTCATATTGGGTCCTGGAGGGTTAGTGGTAACAGGTGCACTATGATTTTTCTTTCTGTTGAAACTTTGATGTTCTAAAGTCACAACATTAGAAAAAGTATTTTTCTGATTAGAAACACGATTCAGTTTAGAAATGCTATCATAGCTAGAACTTGTCTTCTCTTTAGAAAACGATTCTGAAATTGATTTTAGAATTCTAATCTCAGTTTTCAAAGATTCATTTTCAGAATTCAGATTTTTAGATTTTTCTTCAAGATGTGTCAGATTTTCAAAAAATCGATTATTATAATTTTTAAGATCTTTGATTTCTGTGATAAGATCTTTACATATAATTTCTTGATAAAAAGCATCTTTTAAATGATTACTTTCAGATTTTAACTTTCTGAAATCTTTCTTTAGAACTTTATGCTTTCTAACAAGCTTATCAAACTCATTGTAAAGATTATTGTAAGTATTTAGAAGATCATTTTCTGATTCAGGTTCAGAAATACTTGCAGTGCTTTCTTCATTCTCCTGGAACGTTGCATTTGTTTCGTTGATTCCAGCTTTCTGTGTTGAAGTCAGAGTGCTGATTTCTTTAGATTCAGAATCGATACTAGCCATTAGACAGATATTAGCAATTTCTTCTTGATCACTGTGGCTTTCAAGATTAGAATCATCTGAATCACTCCATGCAGCTACAAAAGCCTGCTTCAGCTTCTCTTTTGTTGACTTCTTTTTCAATTTAGGACAATTAGGCTTGATATGTCCAGGTTTATTGCATTCATAACAAACCACTTCAGAAGGTTCTTTCTTAGGTAAGTTACCATTTTTGGGTGGAAAGTTCTTTTTGTTGAACTTTTTCTGCGGCCTTCCACTCTTTCTATAGAACTTTTTAAATCTTTTAGCAACAAGTGCTAAATCATCACTATCAAGATCAGAAGAACTTTCTTCACTAGAATCTACCCTCAAAGCCAATCCTTTCTTTTTCTTATCTTCTATTGTCAAAGAAGATTTCATTTCTTTTGAAATGAGAGCTCCTATAAGATAATCATAAGTGACGGGAGTCTCTTTGTAATTCATGACAGTTCCTATAGAATCCCATTTTCTAGGTAGAATTCTAAGGATTTTCTTAGCAAGCTCATCTTCTGAAATTTCCTTATCGAGAGTTCTCAAAGGATTAACTATATTAGTAAATCTAGAATTTAACTCTGCAATAGTTTCTCCTTCTTTCATACTAAACATTTCATATTCTCTCCAAAGGATATTGATTCTGGATTCCTTAACTCTATCTGTACCCTCATAGGTGACTTTAAGTTTTTCCCAAACTTCTGTCGCAGATTTACATCCAGACACTTTGTTGTATTCTGTTGCATCTAAAGCACAATGAAGAATATTAATAGCTTTTGCATTTATAGCGATATCATTTCAATCAGCATCTGTATATTCTTCTTCTGTTTTTCTAACAATCTCATCTCCGACAACTTTCATGGCAATTCGAGGACCAGTGATAACATTCCTCCAGCAGTTTATATCAACTGATTTCATGAAATTCTCCATTCTAGTTTTCCAATAAGAGTAATTAGAACCATTGAACGAAGGAGGTCTAGAAACAAATTGACCTTCTAAAGAAGTAAGAGGAAGTGGGGTTACCATGGGATCTTATCTCTTAAGCGGTTAAGCTTCGGTAAGTCAAGAGCTAAAGCTCTGATACCAGATTGTGGGTCCCATATATGTATGGCACAACCCAAGAGGGGGGGTGAATTGGGTTTTCTAAAAACAGATATAAATTTTAGAATTTCAAAACAAAATATAGAATTCTAAGTGCAGCGGAAAAACAAAGAATTTTGTGAGAATAGAATATGGATTAGAACTACCTCACAATGTTCTATTTATAAAGAATAGAAAGACTATGCAAAGTGCAGCTATTAATTAGAACTTCTTCACAATGTCTTATTCAATATTAGAACTTCTTTATGACGGAAAGCTATAGAGTTCAGAACTTCCTCATAAAGTTTAGAAAATCATATAATACTGTGTGAGAGACAGTTATTGAATTTAGAACTGCTTCACAAAGCCTTAATCAAGTATCAGAACTACTTTATGATGGAAAGCTATTGTAATTAGAACTTCCTCATAAAGTTTAGAAAATAAATTAGAAACCCAAGCAGTGAAATATACTGTGAATAGAAGAACAATTAGAACTTGGTATATTCACTTATCAGAATGCCAGAGTTCTAATATTCAGAGAAGATAAGACTTATTCCAGTTTTAGAACATCAGAACCAATAACAACTTTAGCATTTCTAAAATATAAACAGAAGTGTAATAAAAGCAGTATCAAGCAAACTTCAGAAATTAAAAGATCAACACAGTGATTTATAGTGGTTCGGCACTAACTCGCCTACATCCACTCCCCAAGACTCATCTTGAGATCCTCAATTATGTTATCTCTTTTCAAGGGTAAGAGACAAACCAACAGTACAAGGCAATAGATCAACACCTAGATCTACCCTTTTATCCCAGATTTTCTAAAGGTTCTAGTTAACCTCAACCCTTTTTGTTTTTGGCAGAGTACAGAAACTCAATTCAAGACATTAAAATCTCACACAAGGAGAAGGTCGCTTGATAACCTCTTTCACAATAGCTTCTCACCTAAGCTATTACACACAAGTTTATCAAATAAAAACCTGTCTATTATAGATTACAAAATCTAAATAGACAGAAAGAAATGCACATATAAGCACAGGAAAAATAGTTTATCAGATTAGAAAATCGTTTAGAACACAGAACCGTTTTTCAAAAGTAGTTGTAAAAATTCTTTTCTCTTTAAAGATAAAAACGTTAGGTGTAAAGATGAAAAGAAAAATAGGGGTAGATAGTAAGTTTTGAGAGATAAAGATTTGATCAATGAGAGAATGCTCTTAAAACGAAAACTCTTACTTCACCAACGTTCCAAGAGTGAAACACTCCTTTATATAGAGAGCTTCGAGTCTCTTACTTTTGGAAAGAAGATATTTTATTTTGAAATCAGAATATTTGCTTTCCTTATTTAGAAGATACGAAAATCTTAGTTACCAAAAACTTATTTTATTCTTTTTGATAAGAGAATAAAAGACGATTTTACTTTCTTTAAACAAAAAGATTTTCAGTAGCATTTTATTTTGGAAAATATTTTCACGAAAAGATGTTCTTACTAAAAACGAAAAGATTCTTCCTTCGTTTTTTTAAGGTAAGAGAATAAATTAAAGTACTTTTAGATTTTCAAAGAAATTTCCGAAAAAGATAATGTATGATTTATTATCAAAATCGTTTAGAGATAAAATCTCTTTAGTTTTAGGTAATTAAATCATTTCGATTTTAAAGAATATTTTTTGAAAACAAATAAAAGAATTTATTTTGAAAATCTAATTTTCGAAAAATATTTTTGTTGAGAGAAAAATTAATTTATGTGCTCATATATGAATTTTCTCTCTATCCTACAAAGTATCCTAAATACCTAACCACTAGGGTCTTCGAATTATCTTTTCACACTCTATGGATTTTGTAGGACTTGCCTTGTATGATTTATTTCTATAATAATTCTGCATAAAATAATATTAGCACAAATAACATAATCTAAATTTATTTGTTTTGTTTTAATCATCAAAATCCGAGATTAGAAATTGACCCTTGAGCCAACAAAGATTTGGTAACAAAGATTTCCGTATTTTCTAAAAATGGAAAGTCAATATTCTGATTTGAAAAAGGGATTTCACTTTCTAAATACGAGATTCTCATCCCTCTCTATATAAGGCATTCTTTTCTTTAAAAGATGTGGGAAAAAAGAGTTTTTGTTTTCGAGAGTATTCGTCCATTGATCATACCTTTTATCTCTCAAAACTTACCCTCAACTCCCTTATTTCTTTTATCTTAATACTTTTCGTTTTATCTTTAAAAGAGAAAAGAAATTTTATAACAACTTCTTTTGAAAAGCAGTTCTGATTTCTAAAACGATTTTCTAAACTTAAAAACTATTTTCCCGTGCTTATATTTGCATTTCTGTCTGTCTATTTAGATTCTATAATCTTTAGTAGACAGGTTTTTTTATTTGATAAACTTTTGTGTAATAGCATAGGTGAAAAGCTATTGTGAAATAGGTTATCAAGCGACCTTCTCCGTGAGATAGATTCTAATGTCTTGAATTGAGTTTCTTTGCTCTGCCAAAAATAGAAAGGGTTGAGGTTAACTAGAACCTTTAGAAAATCTAGTGCGACAAAGGGTAGATCTAGGAGTTGATCTATTGCCTTGTACTGTTGGTTTGTCTCTTACTCTTGAAAAGAGATAACATAGTTGAGGATCTCAAGATGAGTCTTGGGTAGTGGATGTAGGTGAGTTAGTGCCGAACCATTATAAATCACTGTGTTGATCTTTTTATTTTCTGAAGTTTTGCTTGATACCATTTTACTCACACTTCTGTTTATATTTTAGAAATGCTAAAAGTTGTTAATGGTTTGATGTTCTAAACTGGAATAAGCTTTGTCTTTTCTGAACATTAGAACTCTGGACTTCTTCTCAGTGAATATACCAAGTTCTAAATTGTTCGTCTATTTTCAGTATATTTCACTACTTGGGTTTTTAATCACTTTTCTAATCTTGATTGAAGCTTTGTGAAGCAGTTCAGATTTCAATAGCTGTCTCTCACATAGTCTTTTATATTTATCTAAACTTTATGAGGAAGTTCTAAACATAATAGGTTTCCTTCATAAAGTAGTTTTGATATTGCATAAGAAATTGTGAAGCAATTCTAATCAATAATTGTACTTTGCAAAGTCTTTCTATTTTCTGCATAAGGGCATTGTAAGGAAGTTTTAATCAATAACTTATTCTCACAAGTGCATTACTTTTCCGATGCTACAGAATTCTGAGTTTGTTTTTAAAGTTAATTTTTTTTTAATTTTTAGAAAACCCAATTCACCCCCTCTTGGGTTGTGTCATACATATTCGGGACCTATAAAATCATCACCATACCTGCTACTAATGAAAGAAGCGTAGCTATGCAAAATGTGGATAAGTAGGTTATCCTTCCATGGATTGGTTTTCAGATTGCTGTGCTGAGCACTGATATAGGGCCCACTATCTCCCACATCATGAAGAGAAGAAAGAACCCGAGAAGAGGGGGTTGAGGGGCAACGAGTAGCCGAGGAAGAAGGAAAGAAAGAGGAATAAGAAGACAGACAAGCTGCCCAAGAGGAGAAGAAGGAAGGAAAGAATAAAGGGAAGGCAAGTGTTAAAGAAGAAGAGGACCCTGTGGATCAAGTACTGAAGGCAATAAGGGCTTGCATAGAAGAGAGTTTTGAAGAAGCTGAGGCCTCTTCTGATGTAATAATTTCTGTTAGTGACGAGTCCCATTGTAATGAACTTTATTTAGTATTCAATGAAATGAACTTTAATTTTACTTACTTATTTGATGTCTTTCCTGATAGTTCCATTCATCGAGTAGATAAGCAAATGCACATATTTGACATTAACTCATCATGCATGCTGCTTGAATTTTTAATATTGGCACAAAATATAATTCATGAATTCTATTAATTGGGCCAAACCTAATGCTAGAGTTAAACATAAAATTTCAAAGTCTACTCATGGACAAAAAGGAAGCCTTCGTATGGAGTTATGAGGACATGCCAGGGATAAATAGGTCTATAGCTAAGCACACAATTCCCCTGTATCCTGGAGCCAAGCCAGTGAAATAGAAGAGAAGAAGGTTGAGACCAGAATGCTCCGAGAAGATTAAAGAGGAAGTGACCAAACAAGTATATGCAGGATTTCTAGAAGTGGTTCAATATCAAGAATGGTTGGCAAATATAGTCCCAGTTCCTAAGAAAGATGGAAGGGTCAGAATGTGTGTGGACAACAAGATTTGAAAAAACCATCACCAAGGATGATTTTTCTCTACCGCATATTGATATCCTAATTGACAGTACAACAATGATGGGATGCTACTCTATCATGGATGGGTTCGAAGGATATAACTAGATTCTTATGGCATTACTAGATAAGGTCAAGACAACATTTGTGACAGGGTTTGGTACATTCTACTACCGGGTGATGCCGTTTGGCTTAAAACATGTTGGGGCTACTTATCAAAGGATGGCTACTTCATTATTTCATGACATGATCCATAAGGAGTTAGAGGTGTATAGTGATGATATAATCCAACAGCCCTGGAAAAGTTCATGGACAGAGTGATGATACGCAAGCTACGGTTGAATCCGAAGAAGTGTGTGTTTGGGGTGACTTCTGGAAAAGTGCTAGGATTCATAATAGGACCTAAAGGAATAGAGAACGATCCAGACAAGATTAAGGCGATCCAAGGAATGGAGTCGCCCAAGATGAAAAGCAAATGAGAAGCTTTCTAGGAAAGATTCAATATATCAGTAGGTTCATATCGAAGTTGTCTATAGTATGTGATCCAATCTTCAAACTTTTAAGGAAAGATCAGCCAGTACAGTGAAACAATCACTACCAACCAGCTTTTGAAAAAATCAAGGAATATTTATCAAGACGTTCAGTTTTGTACCCACCAAAGCTAGGGAAACCCTTAATTATGTACTTGACAGTGGAAGATGCTGAAATTGGAGCCATGTTAGCACAAGCTGATGAAGCCAGTGTTGAGAAGGTAGTGTATTACTTGAGCAAAAAGCTTCTTCCAAATGAATAGGAATATAACTTGATTGAAAGAACTTGCTTAGCAATGGTATGGGCTACTAGAAAACTTTGACACTACTTTCAGTCTTAGAAGGTAATACAGTATCAAGAATGGATCAGGTCAGATATTTGTATGGGACACCAGCACTAGTGGGAAAACCAGCAAGATGGCTAATCCTATTGTCAGTATTTGATATTGAATATGCTATAAAGAAAACCATCAAAGGGTGAGCAGTTGTAGACTTTCTAGCATCACATCCAGTTGAAGACAATGAATAATGGGAGATTGATTTTCCCGATGAACATTTGAATTCAATAGAAAAGAAAGGATGGAAGCTCTACTTTGATGGTTCAGCTCATAGTAAAGGAGCCAGAGTAGGCATCTTGATAGAATCTCCTCAAGGAGAAGTTATCCCGATGTTGAAGAGATTACAGTTTGCAGTCACGAATAACATGGCAGAGTATGAAGCCTGCCTATTTGAGTTACAAGCTCTGATTGCAGTTAAAACTGAAGAAGTTGAGGTTGTTGGTGATTCGAAATTGGTCATCTAGCACGCCAACGGCAATTAGGAAGTCAAAGAAGATAGGCTGAAACCTTATATTGACTACCTGCATATTGTTATTCAGAACTTTGAGAGAGTAACCTTCACACACACAAGCAGAATGAACAACCAAGTACCAGATGCCTTGTCTAATTGAGCATCAGCTTGGGAATAGATTTCAGTTATGCCTAAGAAGCCGTTCATGATGTCTTTAGGTAGTATCTCATGTTGTTAAGGCAAAAGGGTTATAGATATCAAGGAAGATGAACAGCCATGGTTTTATGATGTTTTGCAGTGGATGACTAAAAGATTATATCCACATTCAGCTATTAGAGATGACAAAAGAGCTATACAATGTCAGGCATTACAATTTGCAATTTTAGACGGCCAATTATACAGAAGAATGTCAGACGGTGTATTGTTAAGATGCGTATTGAGGAAAGAAGCTGAAGGGATTATGGAACAGATCCATGCAGGAGTTTGCGGCACCCATATGAATGGAAAAGCGCTAGTTAAGAAATTCTCAGACAGGGTTTCTTCCGGTCGACAATGGAAAGAGGTTATATTTCTTTTATGAAAAGGTGCTTCGAATGTCAAATTCACGGATACTTAAGTCACATTCTGCCTTCAGACTTACATCCTTCTATTTCGCCATGGCCATTTATAGCTTGGGGAATAGATATTATTGGCACAATCTCACCACCTGCCTCTAACGGACACGAATTTATAGTAGTAGCAGTGGACTATTTCTCAAGATGGATCAAAGCAAAATCTTTTAAGAACATCGGCGCCAAGCAAATGGCCAAATTCATTGAAAAGAACCTTATATGTAGATATGGAATCCCCCATCATATAGTGATAGATAATGGAGTTCAGTTCCAAGCAAAACTAAAAACACTATTAGAGAAGCATGGAATTGAACACCACAAATCTTCACCCTACAGACCACAAAATGGGGCGGTGGAAGCCGCAAACAAAAACATCAAGAAGTTATTAAGAAAAATGGCAGAAACCATTGTGATTGGGCAAGCAAACTACATTATGCTTTATAGGGATATTGAACTACAGCCAAATCTATGAATAGGGCAATCCTTTATTCTCTAGTATGGAATGGAAGTTGTGTTACCAATAGAGATAAAAATGTAGTCCTTCGTATAATGATGGAATCTAAGATTCTAGAATGTCAATGGATAGAGAATCTCCATCAAGAATTAGCACTCCTAGATGGAAAAAGGCTTAATGCTCGACTCATAGATCAACTTTATTAAAGGAGGAGAGCTAAGCACTTCAACGAAAGAGTTCATCCGAAGTTATTGAGAGTAGGGGATTTGGTTTTGAAACAGGTGCGGCCGAACACTCATGACCCAAGGGGAAAGTTCAAGCCTGACTGGGAGGGCCCATTTCAAATCAAGAGAATGTTTTCAAAAGGGTGTAATGTAGTGAAGCTACCAGATATGGAAGGCAATGATCGAGTTCACTGAGCCTATCAATATGGATAGGCTAAAGAAATTTTATGTATAGCTTGAATTGTCTATGGTGAAGTCCAATTACTAAATTCACCTATGTTCTTATTAACTTTAAAGCGTGTTATGTTAAGTTTATGTTAATATGCAAATGTCATGAATTTACCTTGATGATATAGAATAGCAGGAAATATATTAAGCATTTTTAAGCAAAAAGACATTTCATTCATAATAAGTGCTTACATTCCATAAATTGCACATTGTTTAGTTCATTTCATTAGAAATTAGGATAAAAGCATCTACATGCTAGGTCCTAATAGAAATCTAGCTGTGATCAAATCAAATGACTCTGAATCAGCGCCGAATCTGGAATATGCTTGCAGCCAAGAATAGTATAAGTCTGAGGAAGAAGTATAGGCCACATCAGAAATGGGTACAGTTGTGTGACTATGCCAACTAGAAATAAAGCGAGTCGGGAATCGCTGGGTAATAAGGCCACCTTTAAACCATGTGTAGTCAGGGATAGCCTGATGTCGACCGTACTGTTTAGGTACGCGGCTGGGATAACAAGCAAGTTCCATGGACAACCCACACAACGGCACATAAAGCATGTAAGAGGAAACTGTGACTCACTCTCTGTACCACTAGGGGCAAGTCTATCTGACTCCCTCGGAAGTGAGGTCCTAAAATAGCAGTCTAGTCTTCTATAGTCTCACCAATCAAACCGCATTGATGGCAAACATAAACTCGCGGTCTATAATGGAACATCATATGGTCCGATGGTGGAACCATCATCTGCAGCTTCTCAAAAGCCCATAACTGCAAATGCATTAAAAAATGAAGAAAAGAAAGGAAAAAAGCTCGTGAAGTCGAAAACCCGCAAAGGGCAGCTTAAGAAAAAAATTAGAGCATATAAAAAAATAAGAATAAGAAAAAAGAAAATGCATTTACTTAGCGAAGAAGCGGACTCCCCATCGGACCTAGTATTGAATTAGGGTCCCAAGCATGCTCTCCTAGCCAAGTAAATGTCCCTGTCAGAATAAGTGGAAAAGGCGTGCATCGCCTAGCGATCTACTCAACTATGGGCACCAGCCTAAGGCTGTCATAGCCGTCGATGCCACTGAGTAGCAAGTATTGACTCAGAATGCAGAAACAAACAAGTGGAGGCCAATATGGGCTAGTACAGTCCATACCTAAGGCACATTCAATAAGCAATTGTAGAGGCACAACATCAGCTCCAAAGTAATAAAACGGTATCTCACAAGTCGAAAAACCAAAGACAAGTAGAATCAGTGAAGCTGGATCTAAAACCAATCGAGGCACTGCAAGAATTTCGTCAACCACAAGTATTCTCCTAGAAATGATGCTGAGTTCTTCAAATAGTGGAAAAATCTCGAAGTCGTTATGATAGAATAAGTTATTCAAAGTATCAAAGTGATTGATCCACCACTGCAGCAATCCGGGTTGAACACGAATGTTCCGGTAGTAACTCAGCCCGTTGAGTTCAAACGGTGACAATGAATCCCAATCCTCACGGCTAAGACTATAGAATAATGCTTCAAATGTAGAAGCCAAGGTCCGATCCATGGAAAATGAGGAAGAAATAAGAAGTTTGGAGGAGTTTTTGAGTGAAAGCTTCATTTGGAATAAGAGAGAGGAGCTTTCGTAGCGAATAGGTGTATTATGTGTTTTTATAGCAAGAAATGTGAGGACAATATGACAGCTGGTTGCCACTATAACACTAGTGGCGCACGCCACTGGTTGGTAGCCAGCTGAACAAGATGTTGTTTTATTGTTTCTTCACTTCCCAAATTCAATCAGCAGCATGAATGTTAATTATGAAGCACGAATATACCAGTATTATTCAAAAACTTATAAAAGACTGTCCTCTAGCCTTCATATATGAAAATAATCATTCTTTATAAAGGATGTTTCCCAAAACCAGGTTCGAGTACAGTGAAGAGAAGAAATGGAAAAATAAGCAAATACAAGCTGGGGTAACCGGCTCAAGACATGTTTGAGGTCGTTTCTTCTGAGTCCTCACTACCAGACTCCTCGGTCTCTTCGACGATCACTGGCTGGCATCCAGCTCCATGACCTGCACACCCGTCGCACCACATTCGTCGACCCTGGCTAGAAGGAGGCACCGTATCAACTCTCTGCACACATTATTGCATTATACGCATACATGGGATATGCATTGCATGTCTTGTTTTTGTAATGTCTATACTTATAGATATATGCTCATTCGAGAGCCTCGCCTCTCCCAACTTTAAGCGAGCTGCCTCGTACAGCTAGCACACCTCGTTGTAGTCATCAATGGACACTTGCAGAATAACACAGGGGCAGGGGCAAACAATAAGAAGAATAATAATAAAGAGCAGATATCATAATAAAAAAAAACAAAAGTTACTCACATGGGTGCCGCCGGGCGGTGACATCCGGTATGGACTCACAAGATGCGTCTCTAACATGCCCTGGGCAGGCTGACCTGGTGGTCTAGAATAAAGGAGAATGAGGCACCTAGCCCATGCTCAAGCGTGCCAACAACAACAACGGTATTTGGAACTTTGGGCTCGGAACCTCTCCTCACGCGTTCACCGTGCTACTGCTACTGTTGCAAGAATAAGGCACAATTTTTGAATGGAAGACACTGGGGCAAAGCCAAAACAACAAAATAAAAGAGTTGAAATCCACCTGTACCTAGGCGGAGCCTTGGCCTCTATCTAGCTCCTCCGCCTCAGCAAAACCTCAGCAAAAGGATCAAACTCAGTCGGAGGAGGGACGTAAATCAGGAGTTGAGTCCATGCAAATACAGCATAAGCATCGGCCACAAAGGCCGCCTGGTGATCTGTAGCAGATGACCCTCTCTGAGCAGCTGCAATGTCCTGCTAGAACTAGATAGATCTCGTCGACAGCATGTAATATGGAACATCATAAGGGACTCTCCTCTGATCCAAGTAAAGCTCCCACTCGTAGACTCTCTCTACGAGGTAATGCATATTGTAGAACAGACCCGGAAGGAGGAGACGTCTGTATTGATAAACGACAGCTGCTTGAACAAAATCAGGAAACTCAACTGCATCTCCTCATGGATATCTCTCTATCTGTAAAAAAAAAAAAGGGAGAAGAAAAGAGAAAAAAATCATCAGCAAAAGAAAAGAAAAGAAAAGGCAGGAACATAAGAAAAGCAAAGTAAAGAAATTCAATAAATAAAAGACGATAGCGACTTACCCGATCCCAGCTCAAGCCGTTCAACAACTGTCGAAACATCCAGATGTTTGAGGTAGTGTGAGAATACCTCCTACTATACCGCCATGCTTGGCTTCGAGGAAGAGTTCTCGCATTTACCCCGCCCTCGAAGCCAAACAAGCTAGGCATGGGGAGGACCTTGTGCTCGCAGGCCCAAATCTACATCATAAATAACCCAAAAAAAATAGTGAATAAGAGGAAGAGCAAGAATAAAAGCAGAAAAAAACAATAACTGGTAGATGGGATTTTATACCTCGATGGCCCGCTTGTAGCTACCTTTAAGTGTGCTCCTCAGGCACATAGGTCCATGCCATAATACAGATAAGATAGAGCAACAGCTCCCCAGTTGAACTACCTGGTGGCATCCAGGTCCTGAAGTGGTGGAAGTAACGCCAAGTCCGCATCGTTACCATGATTTGTGAATAAAGCGGTGGGCAACAGATAGAATATGTAGGCTCGAGCCACCATATCCACGTCCATCTCAGCCACCTGCTCCCAAGGCATCTCTTGATAATAAGTATATATGCTCTCATACCTGACCCTTTGGTCGGAGATAGTGGGCTCCATGCCAATAGTAGCTCGAAGACTCGTTTGCAGGTCTGGAAGGTCCAGTGTCCTCATCCTGTCATCAAAGACCACTGACTGTCGTCCAAACGGCAACCCAATGATTACAGCAAAATCTATTGACGTGATGGTCATCTCACCGAACGATAAATGGAATGTATGTGTGGAATGCGTCCACCGCTCCATTAGTGCCAATATGCTAGATGGCAGAATCCGTCCCTGCACCCGAGGAAGAGTTTCCATGAAATGACCAAAGCCTGCCTCTCGGACGCGCTCCTAGACTTGTTCGGGAAGTCGGTTGAACCATCCACTGGCTGCAAATGTGTTGCCTTCGGATTTCCCGTGCCTCGCGCCCTTTTGCAAAATAATTCACTACAAGTATGCTAATAAAAGTGCAAAGGCACGTGTTTTTATGTTTTAATGCAGGTAAGCGAGGAAAGATGATGAAAATCACAAAAATAAGGAATAACAAAGGCACTGTGGCATGAGCCATAGAGAAGTGGCGCAAGCTACTGCTCAAGTGGCGCACGCCACAAGCCGGCAGCCTGGCCAAATATCACTTGCAGTTGTGCATGCTATAGCAGCCCGCCACAGGCCCAAACCGCCCAAATTGTCCAAATCAGGTAAAATCTAGCCTAATTTCTGATTTCTAACTAAATATTTGCATATTTCTAACCTTAATAAAGCAAGAAAAACAAAGAAAAGGTTACAGAATACCTCAATCGTGCCCCGGTAAAGGTAGCTGGGCAAATCATGCCGCAAACTAATTGAAGTTCCCGCATCCAGAATGAACTCCCATAGTTTCATCCCGTGGCTCATAGGACAAGTCATGGGATTGATCACAGTATCACCCAGAAGCCAGTCTGCAACATTCTCAATGGCCATGTGTTTCGATAGCACGAAGGAGCAGAGAAAGGATTTGAGAGAAAAAAGCTTGCAAGTAAGGCTAAAAGTGACAAATGAGTGTCACTGTCACCTTTTATAAAGAATAATGGGTCCATAGGCCTGACTTTAGCGTTCGGGCCTAGTTTTGCCCAAAGGCCCACTTGTTGTGTCTAGCTCTTATACTTAGTTGGCAATCCATCAACGGCTAGCCATTTAAGCAGGGGCAACACACCGCTGGCCACAGGTAAGCCTTTCTCGTTTTGCATGTCGCGGCATAATTTTTAGTAACAATCATACACAATCACACGCTCGATCACATGTTTTAAATACAAATGCAAAGTCACACGAATTCACATGAGTTCACATGTGTGAACCCCTCCCCAAAACATCAAAATGCATATATGATGCATGTGACTAATGAAGAAATGCACGTGATGTGTGAGTCGCCACCTTGTTTAATTATTTTAGGGTAAACTAGGAAAAAACCCTAAGTAACTCCAATTTTAATTAACCTAAATGCTAGATTAATTAACCCAATGATTAAGGCATAATCTTCGAACACGAGGTGGATCCCGAGACTATGTCATGCTGAATGAACTAACCAAAAATGAATGCTTTGCAAGGTGAATGAATGTAATTGGACTAATGAAAGTGTTTATGTGATTTTGACTTGCCGCTCGGGGTTAAATCCCAAACGTGCCTACGTACTTCCGTTTGAATAGAAGATCAAAGTCGACGTAGTTCGATAGGCCTCTTTTAGAGGGCTTTGAATGGGGATGCTTTATGCATGAGTGTGTGTATGCTTTGTGCATTTTGTTTAGGCATTATTGGTTTGCCAAAAAAATGTTGATTGGACTTATTGGTTTGCCAAAAAATGGATTGAGGCCTTTGGCCAAAAAGTTTTATGATTTATGCAATCTGATTGCCAAAAGATTGGTTATTTAAAAGCTTTTTAGCCAAAATGTGTTGTTTCGAAGACTTTTAGCCAAAAAGATTAATTTTAGGCAATTATTGCCAAAACAATTGATTATTTAGGCGATTGGTGCCAAAATTGAGTGATCTAAGACTTTTAGCCAAAAAATGGGTTGATTTAGGCAAATTGTTGCCAAAAATTGGTTATTCTTACTTATAGGCAATTTATTTGCCTAAAGTAATTAAATGAACTGCAATGTAGGAAAATTTAATGCCAAAAGAACGTGATTAATTAAGGCCTTTTAGTCACAATTATTGATTAATTGGACTTAAGCTGAAAATTGTTCGAAACAAAGGCAATCATACCATAGCCATTGATAGACTAGATATTTTAAGCCAATATTGTCGGATTTAAGCTTTAATACCACGATTATTAATTAACCGGGCATTTAGCTTAATCATATTTTAATTGAGGCAATTTACTTGCCTATATGATGATATGAATGCATTTATGCAGTTGTAGAATTATTAGGAGTAGAAGAGAAGCATGCATGAAGTGCTAAAATTAAATAGGCAGAGTTTAACTTACGTACCTGATTTAATCGTCAACCGCTTCTTAACTCCAGGTTAAGCTCCTCGTTAAGGGAATTTTAATTAATTTAATTTTAGTGACCACTTAACAAAGCAAGAAAGCGATAAAACTAAATTAAAATGCAAGAAAGCAGTAAAGAATGGCAAGGAGCGTAGGGGAGAAGGAGCGTCCGTCAACACAGACTGAGTGAGGAAAACAGAAGGCCCGGGGTTGCTTTTATAGGCGAAAATCGGACTGTTTCGGCGGCCGGGCCGCCGGTGGCCGGCGGCTAGGCCGCCGGAAGTCAACGGCTGGGCCGCCGTGCCTGGTGGTTTTACTAATTCTCACTCCGGAGGCTTTTCCGGGAGCTCCGGACCTCCGAAAAAAATTCCGGGACCAGTTCTGCGATCCTCGCAACGTCCCGGATGTTTCAAGTACCATATTGGCTCAACTTTCAAAGCTGCAAGACCACCTTCTTCTATGGCTCTTCCAAGCTATAGCAGCGACGAGGACTTCCTCGGGTCTCTAGGGATTACTCTCGACGAGGTCGATCTTATGGCAGATGCAGATACTCACGCCTCCAAGACCGGCATCTTCGCCCAGGTGAGTTCCCTTTCACTCTTATGCGTGCATATTATTTATTATTTGGGCCTTAGGCCGAATTGTGAATTTTTTGGGCCTTATGCCAAATTGTGAATTTTTTGGGCCTTAGGCTAAATTGTGATTTTTTTTGGGCCTCAGGATCTCGACTTGATAGCATCCAGAGGTCGGCTCCTTCCCAGCCGTCCGGTACCCGTTCTTCTCGGGCTTCGGGTCCCTCGACTAGGACTCCAAGGAGGAGGCCCATGACAGATCCCACTTCTTCCACCCCGGTTGAGAGGCCGTCGCAGGCCGAGCCTAGCCGGTTGGCAGGTCCTTCCAGGGTTCCCCGGGCTATTTTGGAGGCTACCGGGCCGCTTCATCCAGACCTGGCCAGTCTACGTCTTCCATATAGCATTTCCTACTTCGTCCCTAACAGTCCTCCAGTTTTTCGAGAGGTCTCCCTGGAGGGTGTGGATCACACGGTTCTTCCTTCCGAGGACATCACCGAGGTAAACCCTGACATATCTCTCACAGAATAAAGGATTCATAGGAGATACTGACTTGTATTTTTCTTTGTAT
Organism: Jatropha curcas; assembly: GCF_041381405.1. Lineage (NCBI taxonomy): Eukaryota > Viridiplantae > Streptophyta > Magnoliopsida > Malpighiales > Euphorbiaceae > Jatropha > Jatropha curcas. The sequence continues at coordinate 18,563,075 of NC_143151.1, read as the reverse complement.
GATTTCCAGGTTCCTGTCGGGTTGGTCAACCAGATGATGGAGCTGTTTCTCGGGATGCAGCAAGAACTAGCTGCGGCCTGGACCCAGATAGCCTTTGAAGATCAGAGGGGGAGGAGGCCCCGTCGTTGATAGATGCTAGATTTTCTTGCTTTCCTTTGTTTTCCTTTTGCTGTAATTTCTGTACCGAATCTTGGCTGTATTTGTTGTACTAAACTTTATTTGTGCCTGCACTTGATTAGTACTAAAAAAAAAAAATATATATGTATGCATGGATCATGAAATAGGAAAAAAAAGATTTTGCTTTACTCTAAAACAAAACATTTCTCTTTCTCTTTCTATATTTTTTTTTATACTAAAAAGGACACATTTTCTAGAACTGGAATTTTTTTTTTTTTGGTGGCCGCCGGAATGGGCCGCCAGGCTCAGGTGGCTGGGCCGCCTGGCCGGGCCGCCGGACTCGGGCGGCTGGGCCGCCGGGCTCGGCCGCCTGCGGGCGCGCCCTTCCTCTATTTAAACTGCTTTCTGCTGTTTTTTTTTTTACTCTCTCTTTTCCAAGCCACCAAAACCTAGTCAGTGTTTCTTTTTTCTCTCTTCTCTCTTTTCCTTCCTTATTATTATTATTTTTTATTTATTATTTTTTTTATTATTATTATCTTTTAATAACAGAAAATAAAAATAAATAAAATAAATAAAAGGACGTGAATCCCTTCTACAACCATAGCATGCACAGTTGGACTAGGAGTCTCTCCAAAGTTGAAAAGATCAATTTGGGGAGGTACGATCTTTCTCCCGTTATTACTCTTAGGGGTGTAATAGTTGATTGGGATTTTTTACGGGCCTGTATTAGACTTTGGGACCCTGAAGCCCACGTTTTCCGGTTTGGGGCCATGATGGAGGAGATGTGCCCTCTTTTTGAGGAGTTTTGTGCTATCATAGGGTGTGACCCCAATGCCCCTTTGGTCAAGCATGAGGTGAAAATTGGGTATATTAGGTCTTTTGAAACCCTATTTCAGTTCAGCCGACCCCAAGCTAGGGATATGATTGTTGATGACCAGAAGGCAATATTGTTGCCCCTGATTGATGAATTTTCAGAGGCCTGCCCAAACGATCCAGACCGGATGAGGCTGAGGATGCGGGCCTTAGTTTTCTATTTATTGGCTGGCTTTTTATCTAACCAAGACCCAGGCTTTGGGGATTTGTGTCTTTGTCCCATGGTTCGACAAATGGAGGATATGGGTTGTATTGGCGGCATTGTGCTGGCAGAAACCATTAGGAGCCTTGACAGGGCTGCTTTAGGGTTTGATGACTGGACAGTTTCTCCCATTATTCTCCAGGTATTTTCCTTCTTCCCTTTTTTTTTATGTTTTGTTATTATTTTTCACTCCCTTGTAATAGAAAGGATCCATTACTCAGGTTTGGTTGAAGGACCATCTTCAAGTGGTCGCTGCTCCTACCTCCCTTCCTTATAACCCTTCTCAATATCACATGCGGAGGATCTTGACCACACATCCTTCTATTGATGCATGGACTTCATGGTTGATTGAGTTGGGCCCAAATGAGATACTGTGGTTCATCTACTGGTACAACATCCCCCGCTTTATCCAGGCTAGCTTCTGCCATACCCGGGTTTACCTTTTAAGCCTTTCCCATTGTACTTGGTACTGCGCTTTGCGTGTCTTGAGACAGATGGGGATAGATCAGACTGCTCCACTTATGGATGACTTTTCAGTTGATTCTGCCATTACCCCGGGTGTTACTCGAGCCGTCCTTAGGGCTTGGGTTAGAGATCATCGTATGGTTAGGCCTTTACCTAATCCTGCCAGTGTTTAGACTTCTCCTGAGTATCGGGCTTGGTTCATTACTGCTGTCTGGCCGATTGAGAGACCAAGGAGGACTGCACTGCTGAGTGTTCTCAAAGGTTGGGTTCAGGCTAATACTGATGATGAGGTTGAGACCGGTGAGGAGATTATGTTGGCTCCTCGGACAGGTGAGGCTGGACAGAGTTTAACAGCTAAGGAAGACTCAGAGGATGTTGCCCCACGGAGGAGACGGGACACCTAGACTCCTATAGGCTTTTACTATCTTTCTCTTATTTTGACCTTTATTTGGCTTTTGAATTTTTTCTTTGAATGTATTTTTTTTTTTGCTTTGGATTTGGATTTAGACTTCATTATTCGTTTGGACTCTTTTGCTTTCCGCCTGACTTTGGGCTGCTATTGGAATGAGATTTGACTTTTTAGCTTAAATTGAGAAAATCATTTAGCTTTCCAAGCATTTTCCAACTTTATTTATTCCAAGCTCTAATTTTTGCCTAAGCTGCCCTTTCGGGTTTTCGACCTAGCGAGCTTACCCATTTTTGTCTAAGCCGCCCTTTTTGGGTTTTCAGCTTAACGGGCCCCGACTTTTGCCTAATCCGCCCTTTCGGGTTTTCGACTTAGTGGGTTTTTCTTTTTTGACAAAGAAGAATGAAATTATGAAATGATTTTTTTTTATTAATGTTTAGACCGCGCCCAATGAGAGCTGCCTACATATCTCCGATATATAATTTCTTTTTTCCAAAGAGAATCAGGTCTAATTTAGTTCATCATACATTATGCAATGATTACAATTACACAAAATATCTTTTTAACTGATCTAAATTACATGGATTAGTGAATTCCAAACCATCCAAATCAGTCAAAATAACGGCTCCGCCTGACAATATCTTCTTTAACACATAGGGTCCAGCCCAATGAGGACGAAACTTCCCACGTGGATCTATGATTGGCTGTCTAATCTCCTTCAAAACCAAACAACCTTCTTCCAGTTTCCGGTCTTTGACCTTCTTATTAAAATGCCGCGCCATTCTTCTTTGATAAACTTGAGTTTGGTGGATTGCTCGCAATCGCTTTTCATCCATACCCAAGAGTTGCAAATGATAATTCTCGGCCCAATTTGCTTCACTGATCTGGCTTTCCCGGATAACCCTCGCCGACTGAACTTCCAACTCAATAGGCAACACTGCTTCCATGCCATATACTAAGGAATACGGGGTTGCCCCAGTAGGCGTTCTGATTGAAGTCCTGTATCCCCACAAGGCATTTGGCAATTGTTCGTGCCAAGCTCTATGCTTTTGAACCGTCTTCTGCAAAATGACCTTTATAGCCTTGTTTGCAGCCTCTACAGCCCCATTTGTTTGTGGACGATAGGGTGAAGACTTGTGATGCTAAATCCTCTTTTGCTTCAGTAGGTCTGAAAATTCACTTTGAAAGTGAGACCCATTATCAGTAATGATCTCAAATGGTGTTCCATACCGACAAAGGATGTTGGTACGAACAAACTGTGCTGCCTTCTTGGCATTCAAAATCGAATAAGAAGCTGCCTCAATCCACTTAGTGAAATAATCAACAGCAACCAGGATGAATTGATGGCCATTGGAAGCCTTTGGATGGATCTTTCCGATCACGTCTATGCCCCACGTTGCGAAAGGCCAGGGCAAAGCAATGGGATTTAGATTGACCGGAGGCTGTTTTTGCAGCTTGGCAAAAATTTGACACTCATGGCACTTCCGCGCGTGCCTCACACAATCTGCATTCATGGTCGACCAGTAATAACCCAAGTTCATAATTTTTCGAGCCAAGGCTATCCCGTGCATGTGCGGACTGGACTCCCCATTATACAAGGAATCCATGATGGTTTGAGCTTCCCCCTCATCAACGCACCTTAGGTGCAGGCCATTCCAACTTTTCCTATACAGAACTCCACCAGTAAGGAAATATCCAGATGCTAACTGTCTCAATGTCCGTTGATCAGTCTTGGTGGATCCCTCCGGGTAGGCTTCATTCTGAAGATAATTCTGTATATCCCAATACCAAGGCTTGTCATCTACCAAATGCATGACGTGTGCTGGCTGTTTCTGTAGCCGTACTGTCAGAGGTTGAATGACTTGGTCTCCCCCTATATTAACCATGGAGGCCAAGGTAGCTAGGGCATCTGCAAACTGATTTTTGGCGCGCGGTAGGTAGTGGAAAGATAGTTCCTCAAACTGTTGGGCCAATTCATCCAAACGTTGTAGGTAAGGAACCAAACGCTCTTCCTTAATTTTCCATTTTCTCAAGGCTTGGGAGACTATTAAATTGGAATCTCCGAAGACCTTGAGGACTTTTATTTCCTTTTCCAGGGCCGCTTCTAACCCCTTGATGCAAGCTTCATACTCGGCTTCATTGTTGGTGCAGTCGAAATCCAATTTGACTGCGATTGGGATGTATTCTCCACAAGGAGTTTTGAATACTACTCCAACCCCGTTTCCATGGTAGTTTGAAGCTCCATCAAAGTACATTTCCCAGACTTCATTTTCCAAGCTCAATAAGTCTTCGTCAGGAAATTCTACCTCTGGCATTTGGTCTTCGACCGGTAATTCTGCTAATTGGTCAGCCAAGGCTCCACCTTTCACTGCCTTCCGTTGTACAAATTTTAAATCATAAGCTGCGAGCACTGATACCCACTTAGCCATCTTACAGTCAAGAACCGGCCTCTCCATAAGGAATTTCAAGGGGTTCGATTCAGAAATGACACAGGTTGTGTAAGACGAGAGGTAGTGCTGTAGCTTTGTACAGGCCCACACTAGAGCCAGACACAACTTCTCTATCTTATTGTATTTTAGCTCGTATTCTAGCATCCTTTTGCTTAAGTAATACACGACATTTTCTATCCTTGTATCTTCTGCTTGTTGAGCTAGCATTGCACCCATCGCTTCTTCAGTCACTATAGGTATAATAATAAAGGCTTTCCTAGCCTTGGTGGCTGTAAAACTGGTGGGGATAGCAGATATTGCTTGACTTGGTCGAAAGCTTTCTGGCAATCCTCATTCCATTTAACCGCTACTCCTTTCCTGAGTAATTTGAAAATCGGACCACAAGTATCGGCCAACTGATTGATGAATCGGCTGATGTACTGTAGCCTTCCCAGGAAACCCCGAACTTCTTTTTCCGTCCTCGGTGCTGGCATTTCCAAAATGGCCTTGGCTTTTGAAGGGTCAATCTCTATGCCCTTCCGACTGACCATGTGCCCCAGAAATACTCCGGATGTAGCTCCAAATAGACATTTCGCCGGGTTGAGTTTTAAGTTGTACTTTCGGAGTCTAAGGAAGAACTTCTCAAGTGCTGTTGTATGTTCTTCAGCTGTTTTTGATTTGACAACCATGTCGTCCACATACACTTTGACTTCTTTGTGAATCATGTCATGGAAGATGGTTGTCGCCATTCTTTGATAGGTTGCCCCGGCATTTTTGAGCCCAAAAGGCATGACCCTGTAGCAGTAGGTTCTCCACTCTGTGATGAATGCCGTTTTCTCTTTGTCTGGCAAATGCATCATTATTGGATTGTACCCGTCAGCGAGATCAGTCAAGGAGACCATCTCGTGTCCAGCCATTCGGTCTACCAGCAAATCAATATGTGGCAGGGGGAAATCGTCCTTCGGACATGCTTTATTCAAATCCCGATAATCCACACACATTCTGACTTTTCCATCTTTCTTAGGAACTGGCACAATGTTTGCTAACCACGTCGGGTAGGCCATAGGTTCTATGAACTTGTTCTCCAGTTGCTTGGCAACTTCCTCCTTGATTTTCAAGGACCATTCTGTCTTCAGCCTTCTAAGCTTCTGTTTCACTGGCTTAGCCTCAGGGTATACCGGAATCTTATGCACCACTATTGCTGGGTCGATTCCCGTGATGTCACTTGACTTCCATATGAAGCAATCAGCAAATTTCTTCAAACATTCACTGACTTGTTCCCTGTTCATACAATCAGATGCAATGTATGTATGTTCATTTTCTTCTTTGCCAATCATTATTTTTTCCTTTTCATTTTTTATTTCATTTATTTGATTATTTTTGCTTGGAAATGCTTGGAAAGATAGACACGCAGGGTAGTCAAGAATTTGCAAGCCTTTATTGATTATGACGGAATCGTCTTCAAAAATTACATCGAATTTGAAATCTGGATTTTCTAGATCCAACACAGACGACTTAGAACTGGAACTAGACTTTGACTCGGTTTCAGACTCGGGGTCAGACTCAGACTCGGTACAGGACTTTGTTACAGATTTTGACTCTTGGTTTGACTCGGGAGGGGGTCTATCAGCAGTGCGCTCCTCCTCGGCGTACCAGTTGGTGAGAGGTCCTCCGCTTGGCTTGATCGAGTTGAGCAAGTCTCAGTTCCCTAAATTTCCGGTGATAACCGCAACCTCGTCAAAGAGACTAGGCTACATGAAGTCCTCCGCCTCTAGTTCAGTTACGGTTTCGGGCTTGTTGCCCCAGACATCCGAGAATATCTCTAACCCAGGCAGCATCATCTTAGCAGCCGGGCAGCGGAATGGTTCTTGGAAGCCACGATAAGGAATCGGTTCTCCCGGTTTGCAGAAGTAACCATTCAAAGTCAAGAGGTAAGGCCGCATCTGTATACTTCCCTTCCTTCCCCTTCTACCTCTTTCAGCTCGGTCTTCGTCAGTAGGCTCGTAGCCTAGTCTATAGGTCCCCTCATTCACCGGACATTCCTAAGCTTGCAGTGCGGGGTATGTTTTTCCGGATCTTGCCATAATCATTCCTGGCAGATAGGACATTTTCAGCATCAGAGGTACTATGCAGTTTATTTGCACCGTCCCGAAATCAAAGAGAATTCGAGAGCTCGCAGTCTTTCCCTCTATGAACTGTACGGTGTCATATTGAAATCCAGAAAGGGGTAAATTGGCAGTTTCAGGGTTAACCTCAAAGAGAGGCTGGCCCTTTGGCCTTTTCAGCTGGCTGTAATCATCCCCTTGAATGGTGATAACTTTGTCCTCATAGGGAAACTTGACCTTTTGGTGCAAGGATGAGGGTACTGCCCTAGTGTGATGTATCCAGGGTCGGCCCAGAAGCAGATTGAAGCTAGTCGGTACATCAATTACCTGGAATGGGACTTCCATCACAGCCGGCCCAACTGTTAACTTCAGTGTAGCAACCCCCAACACTTCCCTCCGGGTACTGTCATAAGCTTTCACTATTTGGTCCGATGGAGTGAAATCTGTTTCCTCTAACCCCAGATAGCTGGCTACCCTTAGTGGGCAGACGTTTAGTGCTGACCCATTATCAATGAGAACCATGGGCACAGTTTTGTCTCTGGTCTGGACGGTGACATACAGGGCGTTATTATGACTGCCTCCCTCCCTGGGTAAATCGTCATCAGAAAACTCGATGCTCTGCATCTTAGATGATTGGGTAAGGTTGGATACTAGCACTTCGGGGCTAACCTCCACTGATGTCTGAAGTTGACTCAAAGCCTTGCAAAGAGCTTGGCGATGAGGAAAGGATGATGCTAGAAGTTCCCAGATTGATACCCTAGCTTGTGTCTTTTTTAGCTGTGCAAGTACCGGGTCTTCCTTTAGCTCCTCTGCCATCTGGTAGGGCTTGTTTTGGATTTTATCCAAGACTAGTGGCTCATATTGTCTCCCGCTCCTGGTTATAACATCAAGTTCTTCGGTTAGGTCATTCAGATCCAGGACACAGATGTTATTCATCTCAAGGAACAGTTCGAAAGGATCGACCAGTTCCTGGTCAGCCATAATAGCATTTACCCCGTGATTTGGTAAGGGGTTGGTATTAATGTTTGGCTTACTTCTCGGAATAATTGAACCGTTATCCACTAGGTCCTGGATGCGGTTCTTAAGCGTCCAGCACGCTTCAGTCTTGTGCCCATGCCCCTGATGATACTCACAGTATTCATCAGCCCTGTAATTCCTTGGTAATGGATTTGGCGGTGGCCTTGCTTCCAAAGGCTTGATGTAGTTGGCTTTGACAGCCTCTCGGAATACCATAAGGATTGGCATTCCAAGATCAGTGTATGTCCTTCTCGATGATTGATTGTTATTCCTCATGTTTCCCACACGTAAAGGATTCGTGGGGGTGATGCTAGCCACTTCATGGACTTTGCTAGCTTGGCTAGGTTTCTTGTACTTTGAGGTCCCTGAGTCTTCTTTCAGTTGCCCCATTTGAATCAGATCTTCTACCTTCGTAGCAGTGGCAATGAGCAACTGGAATGTTGGTAGATACTGGGTCTGCAACTGCTGTTGGTAGACAGGTTGTAGGTTCTTGATTATTATGTCTACCTGCTCTTGCTCAGAGGGCCGGTTAATCATCTGGGCGGCCTTGGCCCTCCACCTCGTAAGGAACGAGGAAAAGGGTTCATTGCTTTTTTGCTTGGTGGTTTCTAGTTCTCTTCGAGTGACATCCACCTCCATGTTATAGTGGTACTGTGAATTGAAGGCATTACAGATGTCTTCCCATGTTTTCATCTTAGAGCGGTCCAGGCTAACAAACCACCTCAAAGCAGCACCGGTGAGAGATTGTTGGAACAACTGAGCAAGGAGCTCGCTACTCAAACCAAACGGGTTAAGAGCACCCACATACATCTTCAAGTGAATTTTAGGACAAGTAGTTCCATCAAATTTGTCCATGTTGGGCATCTTGAACTTGGTTGGCAGTCTTGCCTCGGGGAACAAGGACAAGGAGTCCATGTCCACTACTTCTTTGTGGGTTTTGAGAGCAGTGATAGATCTTTCCAGGAGTTCTAGCTTCTCTCTCACTCTCTGAGCTTCCAGCTAAAAAGCAGTTTTGGATGGCACATCATCCAGGTTTAGGGTGGGGTTTGTTGGTTCAGCAGCAGGACCCTGATTGGAGGCAGTAGGTCCACTTCCCCCGGCCGAATTTCCATTACCATTCCCATTACCCAATTCAGCTATCAGGGCGGCCAGGGCCTCATTCATTCTGGTCTCCATTCTGGCCTCCATTCTGGCCTCCAGTTGTTCAATGAGGGTTTGGATATCAGCAAGCGATGCCATTGGTGTAGGTAAAGCTGTCGAAGTTGTAGGTGAAGCTGGTGTAGCTGGTGAAGCTGGTGAAGCTGGTGATAGTACTGTAGGTGTAGCTGGCACAGATGTGGGCACTTGGATCGTGGGCACCTGTAAGGATAAGGGTAGCTGGATTAGGTACAGTGGTTGGTGTGTCAGGGTAACTGATGTAGATCGACTCTTTGTCCAACTGATGCATGAATGAGAAGAGTGTTTCATGCTCTTTTTGTGTTTACCCCATGTTTATGATATGTCGTGAATGCGCATAACAACACGTCATAATCTGTTTAATGAATATGATTCACATCATTGGGTGCATACAGTCCTAAAAGATAGGTTCTATAGGCTATGACTCAAATAGAGAATCGGCTTATAAGGGACCCTTGAACCTTAAGTATGGATATACCTAACCACATGTGAAACAAAGAGTTTCGCGTGGGTCCAACGGTACGCATACCCATGGGCCACCCCCAAAAGGATTAGGGGCGGTTTGCGGTAACAGGGAGGACGCTTTGGCTGTCCGTCGACATAATCAATGAGACCTGCCGATCAGCGCTACTTACTATCCAGACTCAGAAGTTTGAACAGAGAGAGAAGAAATTCATTTGAAATTCATTTTTTATGGAATGGAGAAAAGGATTCTCAATCGTGCAAATAAATTAACAAATTTAAATGTCTTAATCAAATTTGTCAATTAAGTTCAAATTTCCTCTCATCGAGTATTCTTAAAGAAAGAATGCTCGATTTATGTGGTACCCTGCAAAACAAAGCATAGTAAAATAATGCCCTAAAGAAGGGCAGGTTAGTTTATACAACAATTGTAGTCCACTTATGCAAAACGATTACATACTTCCCCAGCAGAGTCGCCAAACTGTGAACCCCTCCCCAAAATATCAAAATGCATATATGATGCATGTGACTAAGGAAGAAATGCACGTGATGTGTGAGTCGCCACCTTATTTAATTATTTTAGGGTAAACTAGGAAAAAACCCTAAGTGACTCCAATTTTAATTAACCTAAATGCTAGATTAATTAACCCAATGATTAAGGCATAATCTTCGAACCCGAGGTGGATCCCGAGACTATGTCATGCTGAATGAACTAACCAAAAATGAATGCTTTGCAAGGTGAATGAATGTAATTGGACTAATGAAAGTGTTTATGTGATTTTGACTTGCCACTCGGGGTTAAATCCCAAACGTGCCTACGTACTTCCGTTTGAATGGAAGATCAAAGTCGACGTAGTTTGATAGGCCTCTTTTAGAGGGCTTTGAATGGGGATGCTTTATGCATGAGTGTGTGTATGCTTTGTGCATTTTGTTTAGGCATTATTGGTTTGCCAAAAAAAATGTTGATTGGACTTATTGGTTTGCCAAAAAATGGATTAAGGCCTTTGGCCAAAAAGTTTTGTGATTTATGCAATCTGATTGCCAAAAGATTGGTTATTTAAAAGCTTTTTAGCCAAAATGTGTTGTTTCGAAGACTTTTAGCCAAAAAGATTAATTTTAGGCAATTATTGCCAAAAAAATTGATTATTTAGGCGATTGGTGCCAAAATTGAGTGATTTAAGACTTTTAGCCAAAAAATGGGTTGATTTAGGCAAATTATTGCCAAAAATTGGTTATTCTTACTTATAGGCAATTTGTTTGCCTAAAGTAATTAAATGAACTGCAATGTAGGCAATTTAATGCCAAAAGAACGTGATTAATTAAGGCCTTTTAGTCACAATTATTGATTAATTGGACTTAAGCCGAAAATTGTTCGAAACAAAGGCAATCATACCATAGCCATTGATAGACTAGATATTTTAAGCCAATATTGTCGGATTTAAGCTTTAATACCATGATTATTAATTAACCGGGCATTTAGCTTAATCATATTTTAATTGAGGCAATTTACTTGCCTATATGATGATATGAATGCATTTATGCAGTTGTAGAATTATTAGGAGTAGAAGAGAAGCATGCATGAAGTGCTAAAATTAAATAGGCAGAGTTTAACTTACGTACCTGATTTAATCGTCGACCGCTTCTTAACTCCAGGTTAAGCTCCTCGTTAAGGGAATTTTAATTAATTTAATTTTAGTGACCACTTAACAAAGCAAGAAAGCGATAAAACTAAATTAAAATGCAAGAAAGCAGTAAAGAATCGCAAGGAGCGTAGGGGAGAAGGAGCGTCCGTCAACACAGACTGAGTGAGGAAAACAGAAGGCCCGGGGCTGCTTTTATAGGCGAAAATCGGACTATTTCGGCGGCCGGGCCGCCGGGGGTCGGCGGCTCAGGCCGCCGGTTCTCGGCGGCTGGGCCACCGGAAGTCAGCGGCTGGGCCGCCCTGCCTGGTGGTTTTACTAATTCTCACTCCGGAGGCTTTTTCGGGAGCTCCGGACCTCCGAAAAAAATTTCGGGACCAGTTCTGCGATCCTCGCAACGTCCCGGACGTTTCAAGTACCATATTGGCATACTTTCGGTAAACTTCCAAAATGGCCTTCGGTCCGGCCGGACTGCTTGCAATCCGGGAAAGCTGGCTCTTTGAGCCTCAAAATTTGGGTGTTCACAACATGAAATCATGCATTTTGATACACAATCAGTCATTTTATGCAGAATCATGTGAAACGCACGTGCGCTTTTTCGGGCCTAATCACGAAAATTTCTAACCATAACCAGCCGAAGTACCTGTTCTCCTATGTTACAAGAATTATTCTGTAGGCACCTCTTGAAGTGGAGCACCCCTAAGCCATCCGAAGTGGCGCACCTCCCGAAGTGGAGCAGTCCTTGAGCCCTCTAAAGTGGTGCACCTCCAAATGTGGAGCACTCCCTAAACCGTCGGAAGTGCCACACCTCGCAAAGTGGAGTATTCTTAAAGTCGTCTGAAGTGGCGCACCTCCCGAAGTGGAGCATTTAAGAAACCGTGCCGACTGAAGTGTTACTTATTCATTTGTTAAAGCCGTCCCAGTGGCGACCCCTAAAGCCATCCCGTGTGGCGCATCTCATTCCGCCTTTCACCATCCAAAGGACAACCTCTCGAAGTGGGGCATTCTTAAACCAAAGCCGTCAATTGGCGCAAGATAGCTATAGAAGTCATCAACAGCCACCCTGACGCAATTCGTTCGCCTTTAAATGCCGTAATGGTACCGTAAGTCCCCAGTGGTAGGTTTTCAAATTCCCCCTGGGCACCGTACGAAGAACAACCTCCCAAAGTAGAGTATTCTCAAACTAGAGCTGCCAACTAGCGCAAGATAGCCGTAGAAGTCGTCAACAGCCACCCTAATAGAATTCTCTCACTGTCAAATGATGTAATGGTACCGTAAGTCCCCGAGGGCAGGTTTTCAATTCCACATCAATAAAGCCGCCAGAATGGCGAACTTCATCCATCAAAGCCATGTGTGTCATGCAAACCAGGTAAGTATACTTACTTATGTGTCTACTATACACTTTGCTGACATTTTGCTTGAAAAGCAAAATATTATCAAAGTGGGGGCAAACTGTAGAGGCTTAAATTTTGCCTCTAAAAGGTTCAGTGATAACACACCATGTTTCCCATAAAATTGGATTGGGGTTCCCGATCGCCCTGATTTTCGGACTGATGGTCCACGGCTGAGATTACCGATGTGTTTAACCACTTTTACTTCTTCAAGTTACCAAGCGTCACAGTAAAATCGGGCCTGGGAAGCGCGTTAAGCCCATCCGACACACTTCTTAGTGCACCGCCTCATTTAGTGTGCCACCTGATTCGATTTTGTAAAAGTGGGCCCATTCTCGTTGCGGGGCCTGTTAGTGGCATTTTTGCCACATCAGCTCTAAATGGGACCACCCAACCCTCAAATGTCTATAAATAGGCATTGGGGGGTAGGCTTTAAGGGAGGTTTCTAGAAAACAAGGGGAGACTCTTGCATTTTTAAAATTCAACTGAAAAATCCTAAGGCAACTAGTGTTAACATTGGATTCAAGTTGAGATCTAGCATTTAATAAAAAAAAAGCTTGTGATCAATCTGAATCCTAAAAACACCAACTTTAATCTTGAAACTCAGACCATTGGATTGAAAACCAAGGAATTGGATTCTTCATCCATTTTTCATTCAATCTCCAAGTGAAACCACCAGAGGTAGTTTCTAAGAACCTTTAATCTATCTTCTCATCTTTTTCTTTTCTTTTTTAGTGTTTAAGACACCTTTTTTGGGTCTGGTTGTGAGGAAAACCTAAGATCAACTAAACAGAGGGTTCTGCACCTCTGTGGCATGAGGCTAGTTAGAGCGGTGTGCGCCACTATGTCTGGCCTAGGCCACTTCCTAATGCCTCATGCCACTAGTGCCCAGATCCCCTGTTTTCACCCAAGAAAAACTAGAAGCATTCTTGATCTGGGAAAGGCCTTGCGCCACTATGTGTGGCGTGTACCACAAGCATGAGGCGCATGCCATAGTCCTTTGTGGTGTAAGGCCTTCCAATTCAGAGGCTCTGATGATTACAAATCCAATAAACATCCCAATTCGGTGATCTTGTGGCCAAGCTCGGACCTTAAAAGGTTCGTGATGTGTATTAGGTCATATATGGATCAAATAAACAAATAAAACATAATTGAGAGAAATGATTGGTGGATTTGTTCATCCTTCTAGGATGAACATCAAGATCATGAGCTCAAATCTTGTTAAAACCTTTAAATTTCTGTCATTTAATTATTATCTTTTGATTTACTAGCACTTTATTATTTACATTCTTTATTATTTATGTCCTTGTGAACCCCTCCCCCAAATATCACTAGCATAGTGAATGCATATGATTAAGGACAGAAATGCACGTGAGTGTGTGAGTCGCCACCTTGTTTAATTATTTAAGGGTAAACTAGGAAAAAACCCTATGTGACTCCAATTTTAATTAACCTAGTTGCTAGATTAATTATCCCAATGTTTAAGGCATGGTCTGCGAACCCGAGATTGATCCCGAGACTATGTCATGCTGATGAACTAACCGATGAATGAATGTCTTGCAGGGTGAATGATGTAATTCGACCAAATGGAATGTTTTAAGTGATTTCGACTTGTCGCCCGGGGTGAAATCCCGAACGTGCCTACGTACTTCCGTTTGAATGGAAGATCAAAGTCAACGTAGTTCGATAGGCCTTCTTTAAAGGGCTTTGAATGGGTATGCTTAATGCATGAGTGTGTATGCTTTGTGCATGAGTGTGTATGCTTTGTGCATGAGTGTGTATGCTTTGTGCATGAGTGTGTGTATGCTTTGTGCATTTTGTGTGTATGCTTTGTGCATGAGTGTGTATGCTTTGTGCATGAGTGTGTGTATGCTTTGTGCATGAGTGTGTATGCTTTGTGCATGAGTGTGTGTATGCTTTGTGCATTTTGTGTGTATGCTTTGTGCATGAGTGTTTAGGCATTTCGCCAAAGATTGATTGATTTTTAGGCATGTTGCCAAAGGATCGATTGATTCGATTAGGCGTTCGTCGCCAAAAAAGTTGATTTTAAGGCATTTAGCCAAAATGGTTGATTTAGGCAATCTGTTTGCCAAAATGATGTGATTGGGCGATTGTCGCCAAAATGATTGATTTTAAGGCTTTTAGCCAAAATGTGTTGATTTAGGCAATCTGTTTGCCAAAAGTGTTGATTGGGCGATTGTCGCCAAAATGGTTGATTTTAAGGCCTTTGGCCAAAAAGTGTTGATTTAAGCAATTCGTTTGCTAAAATGTGTAATTTAGGCGATTGTCGCCAAAATGGTTGATTTTAGGGCCTTTGGCCGAAATGAGTTGATTTAGGCAATTAGTTTGCCAAAATGTGCGATTTAGGCTTTAATGTCATGATTATTAATTAATCGGGCGTTCGAGCTTAATCACAATTTATTGTCGAAATGTGATTGATTAAGGCTTTTAGCCACAATTATTGATTAATTGGACTTAAGCCAGATTTATTCGAAATAAGGCAATTGAACCGTAGTTATTAATTAACTAGGCTCTTTTAGCCAATATTGTCGGATTTAAACTTTAATACCACAGTTATTAATTAACCGGACATTTAAGCTTAAACGTGTTTAATTAAGACAGTTTATTTGTCTAAATGATGACGTGAATGCATTTATGCAGTTGTAGAATTATTAAGAGTAGAGGAGAAGTATGCATGAAGTGCTAAAATTAAATAGGCAGAGTTTTGTTTACATACCTGATTTAATCGACGACCGCTTCTTAACTCCCGATTAAGCTCCTCGCTTAGGAAATATTAATTAATTTTAATTTGTTTAATTTTAATGTCCAAATATCACAATAAAAATGCAATAAAAATTAAATTAAATGCAAAAAGCGGTAAAGAAAACGCAAGGAGCGTGAGAGGGAGAAGGATTCGTCCGTCAACACAGACAGGGGTGTCCAAATTGGACTGAAAATGGCCTATTTATAGGCCATTTTCGGGTCCAGGGCGGCAGGTGCCGCCTGGCTGGGCAGCAGCTGCCGCCCAAGGGGCTGGGCGGCAGGTGCCGCCCGGGAGGGGCGGCAGCTACCGCCCTGTCGGTGGGGCGCTGGGCGGCACGCCTCGCCGGCGCGGGGCGGCACGCCCCGCCCGCGCGCGCGGCAGGCCCCGCCCGCGCGCGCGGCAGGCCCCGCCCGCGCGGCCCGGCAGGCCTCGCCCGCGCTGGGCGGCAGGCCTTGCTCAGGAAGTGGGACGGCAGGTGCCGCCCAGGCTGGGCGGCTGCTGCCGCCGTGCCCGGCGGCTGGAGTCGCCGTGGCCGGTGTGGACATCGTGCCTCGCTCCGGGGGACTTTTTGGGAGTTCCGGACCTCCGAAAAATATTCCGGGGGACTTTTTGGGAGTTCCGGACCTCGCCCGCGCTGGGCGGCAGGCCTTGCCTAGGAAGTGGGGTGGCAGGTGCCGCCCAGGCTGGGCGACTGCTGCCGCCGTGCCCGGCGGCCGGCGCCGCCGTGGTCGGTGTGGACACCGTGCCTCGCTCCGTGGGACTTTTTGGGAGTTCCGGACCTCCGAAAAATATTTCGGGACCTGTTCCGCTATCCTCGCGATATTCCGGACGTTTTAAGTACCATATTGGCATACTTCCAGTAAATGTCCAAAATGGCCTTCGGTCCGGCCGGACTGTTTGCAGTCCGGCATTGACACTGTAGAAAAGTCAAATTTACTGTAGCAAGGTCAAAATTTGAGTATTCACAGTTGCCCCCCACTGGCTATCATAAAAATGATTTATGAGAGCCAGTGGCCGTCTGAAGGAGCAAATTTTGAAGGCGAAACTCGGACCTTGGGCCAAATTGGGATTGTAGGGCCTTAGGCTGAGTTGTGAATTTTCGGACCCTAGGCCGAGTTTTGAATTTCGGGCCTTAGGCCGAATTGTGAATTTTCGGGCCTCTGCGGCCGAATGTGATTTTTCGGGCCTCTGTGGCCTGAATGTGATTTTTCGGGCCTCTGTGGCCTGGATTGTGATTTTTCGGGCCACTTTGGCCTGAATGTGATTTTTCGGGCCTCTGTGGCCTGAATGTGATTTTTCGGGCCTCTGGGGCCTGAATTGTGATTCTTCGGGCCTCTGGGGCTTGACTGTGATTCTTCGGGCCACTTTGGCCTGAATGTGATTTTTCGGGCCTCTGGGGCCTGAATTGTGATTTTTCGGGCCTCTGGGGCCTGATTGTGATTCTTTGGGCCACTTTGGCCTGAATGTGATTTTTCGGGCCTCTGTGGCCTGAATGTGATTTTTCGGGCCTCTGGGGCCGGAATTGTGATTTTTCGGGCCTTTGGGGCCTGATTGTGATTCTTCGGGCCACTTTGGCCTGAATGTGATTTTTCGGGCCTCTGAGGCCTGATTGTGATTCTTCGGGCCACTTTGGCCGAATGTGATTGTTGGGCCTCTGCGGCCGAATGTGATTTTTATTTTTATATGCATGGAATTATATTTGCAACTTAAAGATGTTTTAGCCTTTTTGAGGAGTTAAAAAGAAATTTTGCCTCTTAGAGGACTTGAAAAGATGTTTTGCCTCTTAGAGGGCTCGAAAAGAGATTTGTTTTATTTTTGTGTTTTTTTTTTTTTTCTTTTTTTTTTTTTTTTTTTTTTTTTTGAGAACCAAGGGTCCACCTAAAGTCGAAATGATCAAATGGCTTGGTTTTGGATGAAGAATCGCTGGCTATTGGTTAGGGTTTCACCCTAGGTTTTATGTAAAAAGAGGTCGACGATAGTTGGGTTTCACCCTGGGTTGTGTATGTTAACACTTGCTCCTGAATCCGACCTGGAGGATTTCGCCCCCTGTTTGATGCCTTTATTAGCTGAAATAGAATTTCTTCTTAATGAAAGACTAGAAATTCCGTGATTACTTCTGTGATGGGAGAATGGTGAAGGTTCTTATCACTTCTTGCCCCCAGAATGGTGCTGACCATGGAATACTTCAAAACATTGGTGTTGTACTTGTCCAATCGATTGAGGAATCAAAGAGAACAAAGTCACTTATATGACTCGAGGAAACAGACAATGTTGATGACATCGCTCGTCTGAAAGGATCGAAGAAACGATGGTCCGAGTGGAGACGAGGTATTAAAGAATTACCTCTCAACGATTATGTTTGACATTTTTTTTTTTTTCTTTTTTTTTTTTCGAGGAATGACTCAAAGAGTGACGCTTTCAAGATGAACTTTTGAGAATGACTCAATTTTTTGTGACTCCTTGTGGAATGACCACTGGTGATGGAGACTTGATTTTAGAGACTCGATTTAGAGACTCAAATTTTTCTTGTAGTGAATTTTGACTCGAAGGAACTTAGTGTTCATCCTACAAAGATGGACTCTCTAAAAGAATTCATGAAAGCACTTTTTGTTTTTTTTTTTCTTTTTCTTTTTTTTTTTTTTTTTTTTTTTTTTTTTTTTTACCTAGTAGCCGCCCTTTCGGGTCTTCGACTCTAGCAGGCTCTTTGCCCTAACTTTTGCCTAGACCGCCCTTTCGGGTTTTCAGCCTAGCGGGCTCAATTCTTGCCTGAAGCCGCCCTTTCGGGTTTTCAACTCCAGCTTTTATTTTTCTTTTCTTCTCTTTTTTTTTATATTTTTTTTTATATATTTTTTATATTGGCAAAGAGAAAATGCTTTTTATGATGCAAACTTATGTTTGTGACCGCGCCTTTGTGGCTGCCTACGTATCTCCAAGAACTCTTCGAGGGATGGGGAGAATCAGGTCTTTCGTAGTTCCTTCCGGGATGCGAACTTCATGCTCGGCTTGGTGCGGAATTCATCTCCGGCTTGATTTCTTTGCAGGATTTCTTCCCGGCTTGATGTCTTTGCGAGATTCCTTCCCAGCTGGACGTCTTTGCAGGATTTCCTTCCCGATTTGATGTTGATGCAGAATTCATTTCTGTCTTGATTTCTTCGCAGGATTCTTTCCCGGCTTGGTGCAGAATTTATTTCCGACTTGGTGCGGAATGACTTGCTGTTGGGGCAAAATTTAATTCCGACTTGATGCTGATTGTGGAATTCATTTCCGATCTGATTGTTGATGCAGAATTCATTTCTGACTTGATTTCTTTGCGGGATTCCTTCCCGGCTTGATGTCTTTGCGGGATTCCTTCCCGGCTGGATGTGGATGCAGAATTCATTTCTGACTTGATTTCTTTGCGGGATTCCTTCCCGGCTTGATGTCTTTGCGGGATTCCTTCCCGACTTGATGTTGATGCAGAATTCATTTCTGGCTTGATGTCTTTGCGGGATTCCTTCCCGACCGGATGTCTTTGCGGGATTCCTTCCCGACTTGATGTCTTTGCGGGATTCCTTCCCGATTTGATGTTGATGCAGAATTCATTTCTGACTTGATTTCTTCGCGGGTTACCTTCCCGGCTCGATGTCTTTGCGGGATTCCTTCCCGACTTGATGTCTTTACGGGATTCATTCCTGACTTTGATGATGTTGAATCAACTTATTGACTCGAGCTCGCATGATAGTGATGACCCTAGGCGAATCTGGCTTTGTTGTTGTAGCGGTTTTACCACTGGTTGACTGAAATATGACTTGTATTCATCACAAAGAGTTTTGAATACCCACATTGTGGTGGTAACTTGAGTGGCTTGAGTGTTGAAGAAGCTTTTATGCTTTGAGTTTGTGGCTTTGCCATGTTTGAATTCTTGAGGTTAATTTGAACTTTATCTTCCTCTGAATTTGAAACTTATTTCCTTAATGGTTCTCCTCTCCATAAGGAATTTTGAGGAGACTCTTCCTTTTCCTTGTTTTGAGAAATGACCCTTGTTTATAAGGACACTTGTATTTGTGCCATGCTTGGCGCTTGATTTTCAAGGTGTTTGTTATCATCCAATTTGTGGAAATGACTACTTTTAACTTGCTTTTTCAAAATGTGAGCAGCCGCTTGGTCTTTGTCCTTATGGCTAAAATGATTTGTCCTCTACCCTTGATGGGCTTGAATTTGTCGGAGAGTTTGTAGTTGACCCGTTTTGGACAACTTGATTTCCTGTAGCTTTGATTTCCTTCTTTTGTGCAGAAGTTCCTTTTGACCCATTTTTTTTCTTTTTGCTTTGTTTGCTTCCTTTTGACCAGGGGTTCCTTTTGTCCTGTTTTTCCTTTTGCTTATTTAGAAGCAGCCTCTCCATAAAGAATTTCGAGGCAACTTGATTCTGAGATGACTTGAGTAGTGTATGGATAGCATTGCGACTTCGTGCAGACCCAACCCAATTCCAAGCATAACTTCTTTATTTTGTTGCTTTTAAGCTCAAAATTCAGACACCTCTCTATCGGAGCATCTTCCATCCTTGGGTTTTCGGAGAAACCATTCTGGCCCTAACCCCTTCAATCGGCTTTGTCTCGGTACTGTTTGAAGTCTTGCGTACCCTTTGCTGGATCCTTTCCATGATTACCCTTCAAAACTTCCCCTTTGATGGTGCTTCTTAAGATGCCCCCAGCTTTGATTGATGCAGAGCAAATGAATGGATGAATGCATTTTTCTTTGCCAATTTTTATTTTTTTTTTATCATCATTTTTTTTTCATTATTTTTTTTGATTTTTTTTTTTCACAGGAAAAGATAGAGAGAGAGTATAAACATGATTGGAACGTAAACTGATCCCTTTTTATTGATAAGACAAAATTTGTGTACAAAAGACACTTAGATTTACAAATTTGAATTGAATGAAAACTTGAATGGAAATGAAAATGAAAAGAAAAAAGAAACTAGGCCCTAAAAGATAGACTCTAGGTGGACTATGATGGACTAGGATCGGATTGACTGTAGTGACTTTGTTCTTCTCGATGCTTCAATCGATCAGACATGTTGTTGTTGGTCTTGAACAATTCTTTTGTTCTTTTGGAGGCTTGATCTCAACCTTCTCAGACACAAACTTCATTCATTTCTAAGAAAAGTTCGAAAGGATTCTTGTTCAGCATTTTTTTTTTTTTGCATTAATCCCATGGTTAGGCAAGGGATTGGTTGTTATTCAGCTTGCTCTTGGGGATGATAGACCCATTGTCAACCAGGTCTTGTAGACGGTTTTTCAAAGTCCAGCATGATTCGGTCTTATGCCCATGTCCTTGATGGTACTCACAGTATTCATTGGCTTTGAAATTCCGGGGCAGGGGGTTTGGTAATGGCCTTGCTTCTAAGGGCTTCAGTAAATTTGCTTTCATTGCTTCTCGGAATACCAAAAGGATTAGCATGCCGAGATCAGTATATTGCCTCCTTGGCTGATTGTTTCCCAAATTCCTAACACGTAAAGGATTCGTGGGGATTATACTAGCTATTTCATTTGTCTCACTAGACCCAGCATGATTCTGCTTCTTGTATGAGTCTTCTTTGAGCCGACCCAACTGGATTAAGTCTTCCACCTTAGTTGCAGTCGCAATGAGCGATTGGAACGTAGGCAAGTACTGTGTTTGAAGCTGTGACTGGTAGACAGGCAGTAAATTCTTGATTATTATGTCAACTTGTTCCTGTTCAGAGGGTCGGTTGATCATTTGAGCAGCTTTGGCTCTCCATCTCGAAAGGAACGAGGAGAAGGGCTCATTGTTCTTTTGTTTAGTGGTTTCCAGCTCCCTCCGGGTAACATCCACTTCGATATTATAATGGTACTGCATGTTGAAAGCATTGCATATGTCCTCCCAATTCTTCATTTTGGAATGATCCAAGCTTTTTCTCTCATTTTCTGAGCTTCCAGCTCAGAAGCAGTTCTAGAGGGCATGTCATCCAGGTTAAGGGTAGGGTTTGTCAGTTCAACAGCAGAACCCTGATTGGAGGTAGCAGTTCCACTTCCCCCAGCGAAAGCCCCATTTCCATTACCCATACCTAGTTCAGCTATTAGTGCAGTCCTCTATGCAGCCAATGCTTCATTCATTCTAGCCTCCATTCTGGCTTCCATTTGTTCAATGAGGTTTTGGATGTCGGTGAGTGATGCCATTGGTGCGGTTGGTGAAACTGGTCTTGTGGGTGAGAGCTCAGTTGGCGTTTCGGGTGCAGGTGGTCTTTGGAGGGGTACCTGTGAAAGGACATAGTCAAAATGATTAGACTATCCTATATAAGGTGTTTTCATAGGGGATGCGAGATAGGGTAGTGTAAGGGTAAGGTATTTGGGCTTGACCCTTGTGATGTGGGTTGGTATGACCAAACAATGTAGGGTAGTGTTGGTAGGCTAGGACACCTAGGATAGGACCCAATGGGGTGTGATATGTAAGGTAGAGTGCTTAGGGTTGGACACCTCGACTTTTCGAAAGGCCCCAGGTTCTCAAAGAATTTTTTTTTTTGGGCCTTAGGGGTCAAAATGTGAATTTTTAGGCCTTAGGGGCCAAGATGTGAATTTTTTGGGCCTTTGAGGCCAAATTGAAAATTTTTGGGCCTTTGGGGCCAAGATGTGATTTTCCAGGTCTTAGGGACCAAAATGTAAGTTTTCAGGTCTTAGGGACCAAAATGTGAATTTTCAGGTCTCAGGGACCAAAATGTGAATTTTCAGGTCTCAGGGACCAAAAATGTGATCTTCAACTTTGAAATGGAATTTTTTTTTTGAAATATGGGATGAATGCGTGAATGCGCACGACATCACAACATAATCCATTTTTAATGGAATGATTCAGCATCATCGGGTGCATACAGTCCTAAAGGATAGGTTCTATAGGCTATGACACAAATAGAGAATTGGCTTATTAAGGGACCCTTGAACCTTGAGCATGGATATACCTAACCACATGTGAAACAAAGAGTTTCGCATGGGTCCAACGGTACGCATACTCATGGGCCACCTCCAAAAGGATTAGAGATGGTTTGCGGTAACAGGGAGTACGCTTTGGCTGTCCGTCGCCATAATCAAAGAGACTTGCCGATCAGCGCTACTTGCTATCCAGACTCAGAAGTTTGAACAGAAGAGAAGAAATTCATTTGAAGTTCATTTTTTATGCAATGGAGAAAAAGATTCTCAATCGTGCAAATAAATCAACAAGTTTTAATGTCTTAATTAAATTTTTCAATTAAGTTCAAATTTCCTCATCAAGTATTCTTAAAGAAAGAACACTTGATTCGTGCTAGGATACCCTGCAAAACAAAGCATTGTAAAATAATACCCTAAAGAAGGGCGGGTTAGTTTACACAACAATCGTAGTCCGCTTTATGCAAAATGATTACATAAATCCCCAGTGAAGTCGCCAAACTGTGAACCCCTCCCCCAAATATCACTAGCATAGTGAATGCATATGATTAAGGACAGAAATGCACGTGAGTGTGTGAGTCGCCACCTTGTTTAATTATTTAAGGGTAAACTAGGAAAAAACCCTATGTGACTCCAATTTTAATTAACCTAGTTGCTAGATTAATTATCCCAATGTTTAAGGCATGGTCTGCGAACCCGAGATGGATCCCGAGACTATGTCATGCTGATGAACTAACCGATGAATGAATGTCTTGCAGGGTGAATGATGTAATTCGACCAAATGGAATGTTTTAAGTGATTTCGACTTGCCGCCCGGGGTGAAATCCTGAACGTGCCTACGTACTTCCATTTGAATGGAAGATCAAAGTCAACGCAGTTCGATAGGCCTTCTTTGAAGGGCTTTGAATGGGTATGCTTAATGCATGAGTGTGTATGCTTTGTGCATGAGTGTGTATGCTTTGTGCATGAGTGTGTATGCTTTGTGCATGAGTGTGTGTATGCTTTGTGCATTTTGTGTGTATGCTTTGTGCATGAGTGTGTATGCTTTGTGCATGAGTGTGTGTATGCTTTGTGCATGAGTGTGTATGCTTTGTGCATGAGTGTGTGTATGCTTTGTGCATTTTGTGTGTATGCTTTGTGCATGAGTGTTTAGGCATTTCGCCAAAGATTGATTGATTTTTAGGCATGTTGCCAAAGGATCGATTGATTCGATTAGGCGTTCGTCGCCAAAAAAGTTGATTTTAAGGCAATTTGTTTGCCAAAATGATGTGATTGGGCGATTGTCGCCAAAATGATTGATTTTAAAGCTTTTAGCCAAAATGTGTTGATTTAGGCAATCTGTTTGCCAAAAGTGTTGATTGGGCGATTGTCGCCAAAATGGTTGATTTTAAGGCCTTTGGCCAAAAAGTGTTGATTTAAGCAATTCGTTTGCTAAAATGTGTAATTTAGGCGATTGTCGCCAAAATGGTTGATTTTAGGGCCTTTGGCCGAAATGAGTTGATTTAGGCAATTAGTTTGCCAAAATGTGCGATTTAGGCTTTAATGTCACGATTATTAATTAATCGGGCGTTCGAGCTTAATCACAATTTATTGTCGAAACGTGATTGATTAAGGCTTTTAGCCACAATTATTGATTAATTGGACTTAAGCCAGATTTATTCGAAATAAGGCAATTGAACCGTAGTTATTAATTAACTAGGCTCTTTTAGCCAATATTGTCGGATTTAAACTTTAATACCACAGTTATTAATTAACCGGACATTTAAGCTTAAACGTGTTTAATTAAGACAGTTTATTTGTCTAAATGATGACGTGAATGCATTTATGCAGTTGTAGAATTATTAAGAGTAGAGGAGAAGTATGCATGAAGTGCTAAAATTAAATAGGCAGAGTTTTGTTTACATACCTGATTTAATCGACGACCGCTTCTTAACTCCCGATTAAGCTCCTCGCTTAGGAAATATTAATTAATTTTAATTTGTTTAATTTTAATGTCCAAATATCACAATAAAAATGCAATAAAAATTAAATTAAATGCAAAAAGCGGTAAAGAAAACGCAAGGAGCGTGAGAGGGAGAAGGATTCGTCCGTCAACACAGACAGTGGTGTCCAATTGGACTGAAAATGGCCTATTGATAGGCCATTTTCGGGTCCAGGGTGGCAGGTGCCCCCCTGGCTGGGCGCAGCTGAACAGCAACAAGGGGCTGGGCGGCAGGTGCCGCATGGCGCCGGACGGCAGGCAACCGCACTGGTCTGGGCGGCATGGTGTGCAACCAAGCGGGGCGGCAGGTGCACGCCCAGGGGGGTTGGGGGGGCCAGGCCCCGACCTGGCGTCAGGGCGACAGGCCCTGCGGGCGCTGGGCGGCACGCCGCGCCCGCGCGGGGCGACAGGCCCCGCGCGTGCTGGGCGGCACGCCTCTCCCGCGCGGGGCGACAGGCCTCGCCCGCGAGCGCTGGGGCGGCAGGCCTCGCCCGCGCTGGGCGGCAGGCCTCGCCCGTGCGGGGCGGCAGCCCTCGCCCCGCGCTGGGCGGCAGGCCTTGCCCAGTAAGTGGGGCGGCAGGTGCCGCCCAGGCTGGGCGGCTGCTGCCGCCGTGCCAGGCGGCTGGCGCCGCCGTGGCCGATGTGGACACCGTGCCTCGCTCCGGGGGACTTTTTGGGAGTTCCGGACCTCCGAAAAATATTCCGGGACCTGTTCCGCGATCCTCGCGATATTCCGGACGTTTTAAGTACCATATTGGCATACTTCCAGTAAATTTACTGTAGCAAGGTCAAAATTTGAGTATTCACAGTCCTTTAAATTCTTATTATTTAGTTTAATGTTCATTATTATTGTGTGTGAACCCCTCCCCAAACATCATGGCATAGGCATGCATGTGACTAAGGGTAGAAATGCACGCGAATATATGAGTCGCCACCTTGTTTAATTATTTTAGGGTAAACTAGGAAAAACCCTACGTGGCTCCGATTTTAATTAACCTAGTTACTAGATTAATTATCCCAATGTTTAAGGCATGGTCTTCGAACCCGAGGTGGATCCCGAGACTATGTCATGTTGATGAACTAACCAAAAAATGCATGCTTTGCAGGGTGCATGAATGTAATTGGACCAAAAAGAAGTGTTTTGATGATTTCGACTTGCCGCTCGGGGTTAAATCCCAAATGTGCTTACGTACTTCCGTTTGAATGGAAGATCAAAGTCAACGTAGTTCGATAGGCCTTTTTAAAAGGGCTTTGAATGGGATGCTTAATGCATGAGTGTGTGTATGCTTTGTGCATTTTTGTTTAGGCATTTTGCTAAAGAATTGATTGATTTGATTTGGCGCTTGTTGCCAAAAATGTTGATTTTAGGGCTTTTAGCCAAAAAGAGTGATTTAGGCAATTTGATTGCCAAAATGATTGATTTTAGGCGATTGTCGCCAAAATGATTGATTTTAAGGCTTTTAGCCAAAAAGAGTGTTTTAGGCAATTGTTGCCAAAAATTGATGTGATTTAGGCGATTGTCGCCAAAATTGATTATTTGAAGGCTTTTAGCCAAAATGAGTTGATTTAGGCAAGTTGCTTGCCACAAGATAATTATTTAGGCGATTGTCTCCAAAATTGATTGACTTAAGGCAATTTATTTGCCAAAAGTAATTGTTTGAAGGCTTTTAGCCAAAAATTGTGATTTAAGCGATTTGTCGCTAAGAAAAGGATTAATCTCACTTATAGGCAATTTGTTTGCCAAAAGTGATCAATTAAATTGTAATGTAGGCCATTTATTGCCAAGAAAAACGTGTTTTATTAAAGCTTTTTAGTCACAACTATTGATTAATTGGACTTAAGCCGAAACTGTTTGAAATAAAGGCAATCATACCATAGTTATTGATTAACTAGGCTTTAAGCCAATATTGTCGGATTTAGGCTTTAATACCACGATTATTAATTAACCGGGCATTTAGCCTAAATTTATTTAATTGAGGCAATTTATTTGCCTAATTATGATGTGGATGCATTTATGCAGTGGTAGAGTTATTTAGGAGTAGAAAAGAAGCATGCATGAAGTGCTAAAATTAAATAGGCAGAGTTTAGTTCATGTACCTGATTTAATCGACGGCCGCTTCTTAACTCCAGGTTAAGCTCCTCGTTAAGGTAATATTAATTAATTTAAATTT
Organism: Jatropha curcas; assembly: GCF_041381405.1. Classification (NCBI taxonomy): domain Eukaryota; kingdom Viridiplantae; phylum Streptophyta; class Magnoliopsida; order Malpighiales; family Euphorbiaceae; genus Jatropha; species Jatropha curcas. The sequence continues at coordinate 18,536,962 of NC_143151.1, read as the reverse complement.
TAATGATCACTTAACAAAGCAAAGAAAGCAATAAAGCTAAACTAAAATGCAGAAAAGCAGTAAAGAATCGCAAGGAGCGTAGGGGAGAAGGAGCGTCCATCAACACAGACTGAGTGAGTAAAAATGGAGGCCCCGGGGCCAATTTTATAGAAAAAAAGGAGACCCGAGGGCGGTCCTGCCCGCCCTCGAGGGCGGTCCTGCCCGCCTCAGGGGGGCGGGCGTGCTGCCCCTTGAGGGCGGGCGTGCCCGCCCTTGAGGGCGGGCTGGACCGCCCTTTAGGGTGGGCTGGCCCGCCCTGGGGGGGCGGGCATGCCTGCCCCATGGGGGCGGGCGTGCCCAACCCTGAGGGCGGGCACATCGACCTGTGTGCTTTTTTTCTCATTCCGGAGGCTTTTTGGGGAGTTCCAGACCTCCAAAAAATATTCCAGGACCAGTTCCGCGATCCTCATAATTTTCCGGACATTTCAAGTACCATATTGGCATACTTTCGGTGAACTTCCAAAATGGCCTTTGGTCCGGTCGGACTGTTTGCAGTCCGGGAAAAATGGCTCTTCGAGCCTCAAAATTTGGGTATTCACAGGCGACTGCAGCCGCTGTCGCCGGCGGCTGCCACCGCCTTTAAGGGCGGCCGCCACCGCCGCGGCCGGGAAAACTGGCTTTTTGAGCCTCAAAATTTGAGTATTCACAGTTGCCCCCCACTGGCTATCATAAAAAATGATTTATGAGAGTCAGTGGCTGTCTGAAGGAGCAAATTTTGAGGATGGGCAGAGGAGGAAAACCCCGCCGTGGGTTTTTTCTATGAAATGAAATGATCAAATGCTTGGATTTATGTTTGTTACTTAAAGATGTCTTTGCCTCTTTGAGGACTTAAAGATGTCTTTGCCTCTTTGAGGACTTAAAAAGAAATTTTGCCTCTTAGAGGACTTAAAAAAGAGGTTTTCGCCTTAATGAGGGCTTGAAAAGAGATTTTGCCTTTTACAGGACTTGGAAAGAGATTTTGCCTCTTAATGAGGGCTTGAAAAGAGATTTGTTTTTTTCTTTGAGAACCAAGGGTCCACCTAAAGTCGAAATGATCCAATGGCTTGGTTTTGGATGAAAAATGGTTGGTTATTGGTTAGGGTTTCACCCTAGGTTTTATGTAAAAAAAGTTAACCATTAACCGGGTTCTTCCCTGGGTTTGTGTAAAAGAGATTGACGATGGTTGGGTTTCACCCTGGGTTGTGCATGTTGTTTTTTTTTTTAACACTTGCCCCTGAATCCGACTTGGAGGATTTTGCCCCCTGCTTGAGAGAGTTGATGCCCTTATTAGCTGACATAGAATTTCTTCTTAATGAAAGACTAAGAATTCCGTGATTACTTCTGTGATGGGAGAATGGTGAAGGTTCTTATCACTTCTTGCCCCCAGAATGGTGCTGACCATGGAATACTTCAAAACATTGGTGTTGTACTTGTCCAATCGATTGAGGAATCGAAGAAAACAAAGCCACTTATATGACTCGAGGAAACGGACAATGTGGATGACATCGCTCGTCTGAAAGGATCGAAGAAACGATGGTCCGAGTGGAGACGAGGTATTAAAGAATTACCTCTCAATGATTATATTTGACATTTTTTAGGGTTGTTTTAGAAACCCCGGGGATTGAATTGACATTTTCCTCTCTCTTTTTTTTTTCGAGGAATGACTCAAAGAGTGACGCTTTCAAAATGAACTTTTGAGAATGACTCGATTTTTGTGACTCGTAGTGGAATGACCACTGGTGATGGAGACTTGATTTTGGGACTCAAATTTTTCTTGTAGTGAATTTTGACTCGGAGGAACTCAGTGATTCCTGGACAAAATGATTTATATACTCCTAAGGAGACCTTTGAAAGCACTTTTTTCTTTTTGCCTTAACTTTTGCCTAGTAGCCGCCCTTACGGGTTTTCGACTCTAGCAGGCTCTTTGCCCTAACTTTTGCCTAGACCGCCCTTTCGGGTTTTCAGCCTAGCGAGCTCAATTCTTGCCTGAAGCCGCCCTTTTGGGTTTTCAACTCCAGCTTTTATTTTTCTTTTCTTCTCTTTTTTTTTATTATTTTTATTTTTTATATTGGCAAAGAGAAAATGCTTTTTATGATGCAGACTTATGTTTGTGACCGCGCCTTTGTGGCTGCCTACGTATCTCCAAGAACTCTTCGGGGGATGGGGAGAATCAGGTCTTTCGTAGTTCCTTCAGGGATGCGAACTTCGTGCTCGGCTGGTGTGGAGTTCATCTCCAACTTGATGTTAGTGCGGAATTCCTTTCCGTCTTGGTGCGGATTTTATTTCCGACTTGCTGTTGGGGCAAAAGTCAATTCCGACTTAATGCTGATTGTGGAATTCATTTTCGATTTGATTTCTTCGGGATTCTTTCCCGACTTGATATTAATACAGAATTCATTTCTGACTTGATTTCTTCGCAGAATTTCTTCCCGGCTTGATGTCTTTGCGGGATTCCTTCCTGGCTTGATGTTGATGCAGAATTCATTTCTGACTTGATTTCTTCGCGGGATTCCTTCCCGGCTTGATGTCTTTGCGGGATTCCTTCCCGACTTGATGTCTTTACGGGATTCATTCCCGACTTGATGTTGATGCAGAATTCATTTCTGACTTGATTTCTTCGCGGGATTCCTTCCCGGCTTGATGTCTTTGCGGGATTCCTTCCCGACTTGATGTCTTTACGAGATTCATTCCCGACTTTGATGATGTTGAATCAACTTATTGATTCGAGCTCGTATGATAGTGATGACCTAGGCAAATCCGACTTTGTTGTTGTAGTGGTTTTACCACTGGCTGACTTAAATACGGCTTGTATTCACCACAGAGAGTTTTGAATACCCACATTGTGGTGGTAACTTGAGTGGCTTGAGTGTTGAAGAAGCTTTTATGCTTTGAGTTTGTGGCTTTGCCATGTTTGAATTCTTGAGGTTAATTTGATTCCTTTTCTTGAACTTTATCTTCCTCTGAATTTGAAACTTATTTCCTCAATGGTTCTCCTCTCCATAAGGAATTTTGAGGAGACTCTTCCTTTTCCTTGTTTTGAGAAATGATCCTTGTTTATAAGGACACTTGTACTTGTGCCATGCCTGGCGCTTGATTTTCAAGGTGTTTGTTGTCATCCAATTTGTGGAAATGACTTCTTTTTTTAACTTGCTTTTTCGAAATGTGAGCAGCCGCTTGGTCTTTGTCCTTATGGCTGAAATGATTTGTCATCTACCCTTGATGGGCTTGAATTTAATGGAGAGCTTACGGTTGACCCGTTTTTGACAACTTGATTTCCTGTAGCTTTGTCCTTGATTTCTTTCTTTTGTGCAGAAGTTCCTTTTGACCCATTTTTTTCTTTTGCTTTGTTTGCTTCCTTTTGCTTGCTTAGAAGCAGCCTCTCCATAAAGAATTTCGAGGCAACTTGATTCTGAGATGACTTGAGTAGTGTATGGATAGCATTGCGACTTCGTGCAGACCCAACCCAATTCCAAACATAACTTCTTTATTCTGTCGCTTTTAAGCTCAAAATTCAGACACCTCTCTGTTGGAGCATCTTCCATTCCTGGGTTTTCGAAGAAACCATTCTGGCCTTAACCCCTTCAATCGGCTTTGCCTCGGTACTATTTGAAGTCTTGCGCACCCTTTGTTGGATCCTTTCCATGATTACCCTTCAAAACTTCCCCTTTGATGGTGCTTCTTAGGATGCCCCCAGCTTTGATTGATGCAGAGCAAATGAAAGGATGAATGCATTTTTCTTTGCCAATTTTTATTATCTTTTTTTTGTCATCATTTTTTATTTTTTCAATTTTTTATTATCTTTTTCGATTTTTTTTTTTGTGCTTTCACAGGAAAGGATAGGGAAAGAGTATAAACATGATTGGAACGTAAACTGATCCCTTTTTATTGATAAGACAAAATTTGTGTACAAAAGACACTTAGATTTACAAATTTGAATTGAATGAAAAAAAAACTTGAATGGAAATGAAAATGAAAAGAAAAGCTAGACCCAAAAAGATAGACTCTAGGCGGACTGTGATGGACTAGGATTGGATTGACTGTAGTGACTTTGTTCCTCTCGATGCTTAAATCGATCAGACAAGTTGTTGTTGGTCTTGAACAATTCCTTTGTTCTTTTTGGAGGCTTGATCTCAACCTTCTCAGACATGAACTTCATTCATTTCTAAGAAAAGTTCGAAAGGATCGAACGATTCTTGTTCAGCAAATTTTTTTTTGCATTAATCCCATGGTTAGGCAAGGGATTGGTTGATGTTCAGCTTGCTCTTGGGGATGATGGACCCATTGTCAACCAGGTCTTGTAGACGGTTTTTCAAAGTCCAGCATGATTCTGCTTCTTGTACGAGTCTTCTTTGAGTTGACCCAACTGGATTAAGTCTTCCACCTTAGTTGCAGTCGCAATGAGCGATTGGAACGTAGGCAAGTACTGTGTTTGAAGCTGTGACTGGTAGACAAGCAGTAAATTCTTGATTATTATGCCAACTTGTTCCTGTTCAGAAGGTCGGTTGATCATTTGAGCAGCTTTGGCTCTCCACCTCGAAAGGAACGAGGAGAAAGACTCATTGTTCTTTTGTTTAGTGGTTTCCAGCTCCCTCCGGGTAACATCCACTTCGATATTATAATGGTACTGCGTGTTGAAAGCATTGCATATGTCCTCCCAATTCTTCATTTTGGAACGATCCAAGCTTACAAACCATCTTAATGCAGCACCAGTCAAAGATTGCTGAAACAACTGAGTAAGGAGCTCGCTGTTCAGGCCAAACGGGTTGAGGGCACCCACATACATTTTCAGGTGCGTTTTGGGACAAGTGGTTCCGTCAAACTTATCCATGTTGGGCATTTTGAATTTTGTTGGCAGTCTCGCTTCGGGGAACAAGGACAAGGAGTCCATGTCCACCACTTCCTTGTGTGTTTTAAGGGCAGTGATTGACCTTTCCAAGAGTTCCAATTTTTCTCTCATTTTCTGAGCTTCCAGCTCAGAAGCAGTTCTGGAGGGCATGTCATCCAGGTTAAGGGTAGGGTTTGTCGGTTCAGCACCAGGTCCTTGATTGGAGGTAGCAGGTCCACTTCCCCCAGCGAAAGCCCCATTTCCATTACCACCACCTAGTTCAGCTATTAGGGCAGTCCTATGGGCAGCCAATGCCTCATTCATTCTAGCCTCCATTCTGGCTTCCAATTGTTCAATGAGGTTTTGGATGTCAGAGAGTGATGCCATTGGTGCAGTCGGGGTTGTTGGACCTGTGGGTGAAAGCTCAGTTGGTGTTTCGGGTACAGGTGGTTTTTGGAGGGGTACCTGTGAAAGGACATAGTCAAAAGGATTAGACTATCCTATATAAGGTGTTTCCATATGGTATGTGAGATAGTGTGAGGTATTTGGACTTGACCCTTGTGATGTAGGGTGGTATGACCAAACAATGTAGGGTAGTGTTGGTATGCTAGGATACCTAGGATAGGACCCAATGGGAGGTGATATGTAAGGTAGAATGCTTAGGGCTGGACACCTCGACTTTTCGAAAGGCCCTAAGTTCTCAAAGAATTTTTTTTTTGGGCCTTAGGGGCCAAAATGTGAATTTTTGGGCCTTTGAGGCCAACATGTGAGTTTTTGAGCCTTAGGGGCCAAAAAGGGAATTTTAGGGCCTTAGGGGCCAAGATGTGAACTTTTGGGCCTTAGGGGCCAAAATGGGAATTTTAGGGCCTTAGGGGCCAAAATAGGAATTTTAGGGCCTTAGGGGCCAAAATGTGAATTTTAGGGCCAAAATGTAATTTTCCATGTCTATGATATGTCGTGAATGCGCACAACAACACGTCATAATCTGTTTTAATGAGGTGCTTCAAGCATTGGGTACATACAGTCCTAAAGGATAGGTACTATAGGCTATGACTCAAGTAGAGAATTGGCTTATTAAGGGACCCTTGAACCTTGAGTATGGATCTACCTAGCCACATGTGAAACAAAGAGTTTCACGTGGGTCCAACAGTACGCATACCCATGGGCCACCCCCAAAAGGATTAGGGATGGTTTGCGGTAACAGGGAGGACGCTTTGGCTGTCCGTCGACATAATCAAAGAGACCTGCCGATCAGCGCTACTTGCTATCCAGACTCAGAAGTTTGAACAGAGAGAGAAGAAATTCATTTGAAATTCATTTTTTATGCAATGGAGAAAAGGATTCTCAATCGTGCAAATAAATCAACAAATTAAAAATGTTTTAATTTAGTTGTACAATCAAGTTTAAATTCTCCTTATCCCGTATTCTTAAAGAAAGAATACTGGATTTTTTTTGTTGGGGTACCCTGCAAAACAAAGCATAGTAAATAATACCCTAAAGAAGGGCAGGTTAGTTTACACAACAATCGTAGTCCTCTTCATGTAAAATGATTACATGAATCCCCAACAGAGTCGCCAAACTGTGAACCCCTCCCCAAACATCATGGCATAGGCATGCGTGTGACTAAGGGTAGAAATGCACGTGAATGTATGAGTCGCCACCTTGTTTAATTATTTTAGGGTAAACTAGGAAAAACCCTAAGTGACTCCGATTTTAATTAACCTAGTTACTAGATTAATTATCCCAATGTTTAAGGCATGGTCTTCGAACCCGAGGTGGATCCCGAGACTATGTCATGTTGATGAACTAACCAAAAAATGCATGCTTTGCAGGGTGCATGAATGTAATTGGACCAAAAAGAAGTGTTTTGATGATTTCGACTTGCCGCTCAGGGTTAAATCCCAAACGTGCGTACGTACTTCCGTTTGAATGGAAGATCAAAGTCAACGTAGTTCGATAGGCCTTTTTAAAAGGGCTTTGAATGGGATGCTTAATGCATGAGTGTGTGTATGCTTTGTGCATTTTTGTTTAGGCATTTTGCCAAAGAATTGATTGATTTGATTTGGCGCTTGTTGCCAAAAATGTTGATTTTAGGGCTTTTAGCCAAAAAGAGTGATTTAGGCAATTTGATTGCCAAAATGATTGATTTTAGGCGGTTGTCGCCAAAATGATTGATTTTAGGCGATTGTCGCCAAAATGATTGATTTTAAGGCTTTTAGCCAAAAAGAGTGTTTTAGGCAATTGTTGCCAAAAATTGATGTGATTTAGGCGATTGTCGCCAAAATTGATTATTTGAAGACTTTTAGCCAAAATGAGTTGATTTAGGCAAGTTGCTTGCCACAAGATGATTATTTAGGCGATTGTCGCCAAAATTGATTGACTTAAGGCAATTTATTTGCCAAAAGCAATTGTTTGAAGGCTTTTAGCCAAAAATTGTGATTTAAGCGATTTGTCGCTAAGAAAAGGATTAATCTCACTTATAGGCAATTTGTTTGCCAAAGGTGATCAATTAAATTGTAATGTAGGCCATTTATTGCCAAGAAAAACGTGTTTTATTAAAGCTTTTTTGTCACAACTATTGATTAATTGGACTTAAGCCGAAACTGTTTGAAATAAAGGCAATCATACCATAGTTATTGATTAACTAGGCTTTAAGCCAATATTGTCGGATTTAGGCTTTAATACCACGATTATTAATTAACCGGGCATTTAGCCTAAATTTATTTAATTGAGGCAATTTATTTGCCTAATTATGATGTGGATGCGTTTATGCAGTGGTAGAGTTATTTAGGAGTAGAAAAGAAGCATGCATGAAGTGCTAAAATTAAATAGGCAGAGTTTAGTTCATGTACCTGATTTAATCGACGGCCGCTTCTTAACTCCAGGTTAAGCTCCTCGTTAAGGTAATATTAATTAATTTAAATTTTAATGATCACTTAACAAAGCAAAGAAAGCAATAAAGCTAAACTAAAATGCAGAAAAGCAGTAAAGAATCGCAAGGAGCGTAGGGGAGAAGGAGCGTCCGTCAATACAGACTGAGTGAGTAAAAACGGAGGCCCCGGGGCCAATTTTATAGAAAAAAAGGAGACCCGAGGGCGGTCCTGCCCGCCCTCGAGGGCGGGCGTGCCCGCCTCAGGGGGGCGGGCAGAGGGGGCGAGCGTGCTGCCCCTTGAGGGCAGGCTGGACTGCCCTTGAGGGTGGGCGTGCCCGCCCTTGAGGGGCGGGCATGCCTGCCCCATGGGGGCGGGCGTGCCCACCCCTGAGGGCGGGCACATCGACCCGTGTGCTTTTTTTCTCGTTCCGGAGGCTTTTTCGGGAGTTCCGGACCTCCAAAAAATATTCTGGGACCAGTTCCGCGATCCTTATAATTTTCCGGACATTTCAAGTACCATATTGGCATACTTTCGGTGAACTTCCAAAATGGCCTTTGGTCCGGTCGGACTGTTTGCAGTCCGGGAAAATTGGCTCTTCGAGCCTCAAAATTTGGGTATTCACAGGCGACTGCAGCCGCTGTCGCCGGCGGCTACCGCCGCGGCCGGGAAAACTGACTTTTTGAGCCTCAAAATTTGAGTATTCACATTGTGCTAACCTGTTATTTATTAATCTTGTGTCATTTACATTCATCATATTCATGCTTTTTGAATGATTGATTGCGTTGTGATCTTATTATTAATATGTACTTTTGTGACTGTTTATTATTCTTTATGTTTGTTGTTTGTGGTTTGGATTTTTTATTTAAGCTTTATTGCAAAATGTAAGGAGTCCGTAATAGGTTTCCCATTATAGCTTTCTTGTAATAGATAGATTGGATTAGGGAAATTTGGAGGGTTTGAGGGTAGATTGTATTTTAGGATTGGTTTGTATTCTATTCTCCTGACCTAACCTTCTTTGGATGGTTTATTTCATGTTGTATGGATGAGATTAAATGTATATTTAGCATGTTTTCTAAAATGCATCAAAGGTTTTACATCTCAATTTTTAGTTAATTGCATTACTAAATTATTGTGAATTAATGGACAACTAGGAGGCTGGTTTAACCAGGCAAAATGGATGCCTAACACCTTCCCATTTCCTATCTAACTCCCGGACCCTATCTCTGGTTTAAAACCGGATTAACTGTTTTCAAAGAATCGGCTGATTCTAGAATTTTTCTGAATAAGGGCAGCAACTCCAAAATAAAAACTCTTAATAAAGTAAGAGAAGCTTTTTTTGAGGATTAAACGGATTTAATAAAAAGAAAACCATTTTATTGAATAAAATAAATCAAGCTCGTTCGATTCGATTCTTTCCAATCTTTGGGAAAAATCCAACATCCTTAACTGGGTTCTAGGAAATTTCACTATGGTTCCAAGCTTGATTGGATGTCATTTGGACCTCAAAACCAAAAACAAGGCGCAGGGGCAGGGCAATAATTTTGCCCCGATAGTTGTCGACCTGCCCCTGGGTAGCACCAATCAGCTCCACATCAGTACCAATCCAGTCCTACCGAGCACCTCAACCGGTATCGAATCATACATGCTCGGTACCGATTTTGAGGAGCTCAGCACCGCCGCATTTTTGCCTTGGAACCCTTTGGCCTATAAAAGGCACACTCCCCCATCATTTTGAAACACCACTTGTTGCTAGATCTAGCGTTTCTCAAGCATCAATGACTCTATTTCCCCCTTATGAATGATTCTAAGGCAACATAGTTCGACATTACTCTTCTTCCTTAGTTAAGTTAAGGACTAACTTGGTTCTCAAAAGTCAATCATTTCGACTTTCACTCACACTTTGGTCTTCCTTAGACCAAAGCTACTAGTTAATTAATCTGTTATTAACTAGTTTAAGAATTAATTAATAATCCGTTAATTAACAATATTATAAAGAACTAGAATAGGGTCCCTCTGCCCATCCCTTACTTAGTGGGAGAAAGACTTGACCTCTTTGGTCGTTTAGCAACGTGGAGCTCCGATTCGGCCATCTGACAAACCCTCACTCAACCTCAAAACTTTATCAATTAAGCCTGGTTTGTCTGGCACATGGCATGCTTTAAGCCTAGTCCGTACGGCAAAAAAAGCCTGGTCCCTCTATTAAATCAATAAAACCAAATTTCAAACCAAATCATGGTCCGTGCAGCACACTAATCCTGGTCCGTCCGGTGTCCTATAAGCCCACTTCTCGAGTGGCACCCTTAAAACCCTACCATCCCAATCGATGGTAGAACTTTGTACGCCTTAATCCTCATACAAACGAGGTACGAAGGCATACCTATGGATTTCAGCCTAGGTAGCGGGGCCCCGACCGAACTGACCAGTCGAGATTTATGGAAATGTGTCGCACGACCTAAAATCCTCGATAAATGAGGCTAGAGTCGGGCTTCCCTCTGAATTACACACTTTTCAATTATTTATGCTTGTATATAATTGTCATGCATTATAAGTATGATCATGCATCGATAATCTAACATTCAAGCAAAACCAATATTTTGATTTCTTAATTTAAACCCAAACTGTAGATTCGTACGAAAAGAAGCCAAAAACCCAGTGCCCGAACCCAATGATTCGAGACTGATGCTTTCATCCTAAAAAGGAAAACTAAAATTGGAGTTAATCACAAGTTTTTACCTTATATTTTCTCCAAAAATAAAAACAAATTAAGGTGGCAACTTTAAAACACACCACACATAATTAAAATGCTCTAAAGAGCCAATCCAACACACTTAAGCGCTAAATTGAGCCACAATAACAACCAAAAAGCAACCGTAAGGAGTTCCTACCAGTTCCATGACAAACCGATCAATGGGCCTATCTGGTTAGACTTCATTCTTGGGATCTTTCCCATGGTGCTCAGAAGGGGGCTCACAGCCAGCTGTTGAGAGGTTACAACTGCATTTGCCAAATGAACAAAATATTGTTTTTCAATCAAATACAAACTATCATCATTTGCTTCAAGGACTGATGTTGAGTGAATTATATTAACAAAATAGTTTCATTTAAATTGTAAAGATCCTAATACTCAACACATCACTTATGCCCAAATACCTTCTTCTTATGTTTGGATTCAAATGAGCGAATATGTGTTCCACAAAAAAGAACGGCCAATGCATTGGTCGTGTTGTTTATGTTCATCTAGCTGCTGGTGAGCTTTATTTTTTAAGAATGCTTATTATTTATGCAAAAGGGCAAAGCCTTATGAAGATATAAAACAGTGAATGGATGTCTTTATCGAGATTTTCAATCAGGATACGATGCACTTAGTCTACTTGGTGATGATAAAGAGTGGGATCAAGCATCCAATGAAGCTTGCTCTATAGCTACATCATTTGAAATTTGATAACTTTTTCTTACTATTATGATGTTTTGTGATGTTGCAAATCTTTACAATCTTTTCCTCAGACATCGGCTTCTAATGGTTGATGACATTGCAAAAAAATTACGTCATGTATTTGGAATTCTTTATCTACAATTTTCTAAGAATGATCTAAAAAATAATGTTTTGTACGAGCTTGAAATGTTTTTCACAGCTACATCAAGTTCGCTTTCCCTTCACAACATGCCTCTTCCAAATGAACAAATGATGCATGATATAAGAAACAAATTGCTTCGGGAAGAAAGAAATTACGATGTCATTCAACTTCTATGTTTCATTCTTTTATACTAACATTACATATACAGTAGAATTCAATTTGTTTTTGTAATTATTTATTTGAAAAGTTTTAACTAATTAAATCATGGAAACAATAGAATCTTATATGCAAATCATTAATTGAGTTTATTGACTAATTTTAATAAAAATTGATATCTATTAGTTTAATACATGAATTGCAAATTTTATTGACTAATTTTTAGAATTTCATTCGGTCAAAGTTAAGAAAAAAGATGAAGAAAAAAAAATTGCAGCAAATTCGTGAATAGTCATATATATATTTATTCAATTTTCGTGTTTCTCTTTTTTTTTTCTCTTTTTTCTTTTTAATGTAAATAATAGAAAGAATTTACTAAAGTTATGATCAACTTATTTATCTATTTTTTTATTTGTTTAATCTATTTTGGAAGTTGGAAAAGTATATGACATTTAGCTATTACACATAGCTTAATAGAACTTTTAATACTATGGTGTCACACAAATATATGTTGTGTTTCCCTTGAAAACATACCACCATCAAAGAGTTCAATGGAGATTTGTCAAAATTTTCTAAACATCATTTTTTATCTTTTGAAATATAATCTCCTCAATAACCAGAACAACTTGTAAATTTCCTTATCTAACACGTAAATAATTATTTGCTGAAAATTTTACTATTAATTTTTTACTATATTAAATATTTATTTATTTATTTAATATTTACAGATATCCTAGTAGTGTAAAAGATGTGTATCAATTGAAAACAAAATTATGTTCTGGAAATAGATTACAGGACAAGAGATGCATAAATATTAAAAATCTGAAGTTAGTTTGCTTTATTTTTCTTCTTTTTTTTTATTTTTCTTTCTATCATCTTTTATATTATTTTGTTAATTAAATTGATTTTTTATTGTCTACTATTTGGATGGAATATGTTTTTACAACATTATAGGATGGATGAGCTGACCATTACTTTTGGGGAGATGTAGCAAGATCTTTTGACTAACAAATAATTTCTAAACTGAGTGGCCCATGCATCATAGTGTTCACTAGCATAAGAATCAAAGAATTCAACAGTAAAAATATTTATTTTTTAATTATACTTTTTATTTGTTTTTCAAAATTATAACAGTAGTATAACATGCTGATTTTTATTGTGATATGTATCATCTTTACTAATAGCACAACATCAACTATGATGTTTATCAATCCTAAAATCCCTAAAATAGAGGTTTATTACAAAATGTTAGTAGAAACATATTTTGTTTAATCTAGTATGTACTAGTGATTTCACATTGAGGATTTGAGTGACCTCATATTTTACTGATTAAAATAAATATTTATTCTCATTCTATTTATTATTCTATTTAGGTTTGTTGGGCCTAATTTTATGACAAAAATTAAAGGAACAATATCTGCTAATCCACCACTAGTTAACCAAATAATACAACAAAATTGAACCACTTTGAAGCAATTCCATGAGATGAATCTAAACACAAAGAGAGTATTGATTTCTTTGTTAATTTAGCTTTTTTCCTATTTACATTACTTTTTATCTTATTTTTTGTTTCCCATAATGCCAAGTTTGTATGTGAAGCAAGAGTTACTAATGTATTATTCAAGATATGTTGGTATTGTTATGGTTTCCCTACATGCACAACATGCTTAAAAGCAAAAAATGTAACAGAATGCTAAAAGCATAGCAAACCTTTAGGAGGACCAACATCATGGTAAATTGAATTTGATTTTGCAAAAATTAGTTAAACTAGTTGATTTAATATGTAAAAATTTATGGTATTAGTTATTTAAATGAATTATGAAAATATTTTCTTCATTCTAGGTACAAATTTGATTGCATTATTGAAGATCAAACTAAGGAGTATTTTATGCTTACGGCAAAACTGCTACAGATGTGCTTAAAATTTCAACCGAAATTCTTAAAAATGAAAGGAAGCCTAGCATTGATGTTCAAAAAAACTACCAACTCATAAGGAAAACTTTTCTTTTTCAAGTCAATTGGGGCTCACCGAAAAGTGATTTGTCAAAGAGTGGTTTAGTCATTGCAGTAGCATATGATGCAAGTACTATGCCACAACAATTTGTTAGTCAAGAATCGCCTATTAGGCCATCATCCTTATTAGAATAAGTTCATTCCCATGTTGTGTTTAATCTAACAAATATCGCAATCATAAGGTGATCCCAATAATCATTTGAAAATACTTAAATGCACAGAAGAAAATTGGTATATTTTGAATTGAATCTAAATCAAGTTTTGTAAAACTCTTCAAACTTATTCTTACTTATTTGATTATTATATACTTCCTCCGTCCCATTTTGGATCTCTCAAAATGTTTGCAAGGTTTCTAAATTTATATATGTAAACAATTATTTTTTCCATGATAACATTTATAATTGTTCATTAAATGAAAAACTTTTATTAATATTTTAATGAGTTAAGGATAAAAAATGATAAAATAAATTTTGTTGACTAAATTCTTAATATGCATGTTTTGTCAAACCATGCAAATAAAATGAGACGGATGGACTATTATTTTTTTATATACATGTACTATTATATAACTAATAACAAATTAATTAACTCATTATAGTGAAGATTTGGATGTGAATGGAGATCATGTCGTTGCTTTCATAGAACTCAAAACCACCAGCCTAATAAAGAACCTAAAACAAGGTGTATCATGCATTATTAGTAAATGAAACAAATCACATAAAAATATACATGCTATAATATATGTAATATTTAAATGGTATTCAATATATTCTTCATAAAAAAAATAGAAATAAGAAATAAATTATAATACTTATATTATTTGTAGGTTCTCCGATGATGACTAAGCATGGGAGTTGCTTTTCTTGTTATTTACAACAATCCAAATTAAAATGAAGTGGACAATGCTTTTTGATTTTTTTACTAACAATATATAAAAATTTATCCGCTTTTTGTTTCATATTATCTATAATGTTAAAAAGGCCTCCTACCTTATTAACATACTAGACAATATGCTCAAAATCATAATTTTTTTTTTATCAAACTAAACACTTGATAAATCATGACACACAAAATACTGTCACTTTATTTATATATTTTCGTACTAATAATTTTGTAGAAACTACTACTTTTTTCTTTACATCTTTGGTTATAATCATTTTTTACAAAATATTACCACTCTTTACATATCTTTGGTAAATAATTATGTCTTTTGTGTATCTTTTGATTTTAATGCTTTTATTAACTTGAAATGTTGAAAAGACAAATGGTTTTAAAAAATATGTAACACAGAAGCTTGGACGATGTTGAAGTTATTTTCAAAGACTAAAGAGGTAAGTGTTATAAACAAAACAATTGTGTAGAATCTGAAGATCGAAACGAGTGGTAATTTTCTCTAATCTACTCTTTATTTATTTTTTACATTGAAAAGGTTAATGAGGTTTGATTTTGATTGATAAATTGTATGGACTTTTTTTTTTAGTGTTTGGTAAGATTAGTTATTTGTTAATGTTGTACTATTTTATTATGCAAAATTTGGAATTAGGTAATAAAAATATGAGCTTTACTGAGTTTGGATTATAATGTATGAGCTTTTCGAATATGGATTTGTTATCGTTATTAGAAACCCAGATCAAATTTTAAACAGTAAAACTGGTGCTAAGTTTGTTGTTGAATTTACTGATGTTTTCACTAACAAAGAAAATATTGTTGCTTACTTGAAGGTCTGTTATTGATTTATTTCTTTCAGATTTATGATTTTATTATTTGTTCTAAATGAAATTTACTGGATTTATTGAACATTTAATGTAGAATGAGAAATCCTTCGATCTAAGTTTATATTGTTATGGTTTTGTCTTTGATTTTTTTTTTATTACTTTATCAATTTTACAAGATCAGCCTATTAATTAGCTTACTCGCATCCTTAAAGCAGGTGGAGCTCATATTTCAAAATATTAAACATAAGACTGTATGATGTATTTAGACCTTTTATTTGTCCTTAGTATTTATAGCACTGATGCTTATTACAAGAAAATGATTTCTCTAGATCTTGACAATGCACGGAGTTTAATGACTTTTGCAGTTTATTGATAATGTTTGAACTAGATTTAATTTCTATATCAACTGAATTATTTTGTACAAAGCTTTGATTTTCATCTTTTCAAACTTCATATTATAGGGGATATATGCATATAGATTTCAAACCCATGAGAGGGCATCTCTGCAAAATTATCGAAGTTAATAAGTTCCTGGTTTGTTATTAATTGAAATATTTTATGTTCTTTATTTTACTGAAGTTAATAAGATCAGCCTATTAATTAGCATTTTATTATTTGTTATGAAATATAGAATGAGAAATCCTTGGATCTAACTTTTAATTATTACAGTTTTGTGTCTGTTTTTTTTATTATTAATAATGTTTATATTTGTTTGATATAATTCTGCTACAATGATTTTTTTTTTTCTATTATACTAACACGATGCATACAAGAACATGTTCTCCGTACCAACTGAAACAACCCATAAAATTTTTTTTCAAAAATTATTCATTTAAAAATTTAATCATAAATTCTAACCAATGAAATTCAACGGAAAATAATTTTATTATTGTCAACCTAGACTCGTAAACCAAGTGGAAATCTTGTAAACCAAGCAAAAATTAAGCCAAATCATTGAAATGAGCCAAACTGATTTGAATCGAACCGGAATTGGCCCAAAAAGCTCTAGAAGACCTTAGAATATTGAAAAATTATTTTTTGGCCCCATTCTTTCTCTCCTCTCTCTCGTTCGTCCCTCCCTATCGTACGACAGCTCCCCCTCCATTTCTGTCAGTTTTCGGCCATCGGCTATGAAATCTGGCAACAAAGCACTCGACTTCATCTTCACAGCGAAAGGAACTCGCCTGTGGTCTTGATTTGCGAGGTAGAAGCCTGAAATGAGAGAGAACGTGACTAGAACTTAAGCCATGTCGCGCGATAAAGTTTCCAATGATCCACGCCATTTTCGGCGGTTGCAGCGTGAAGGAGGGGTGCCGATCGTTTTATCTCCTCCGTGCGATCTTTTCCTCTTTGTTAAACTGAGTTTTCGGTGGAGAATGGTGAAGCCATCATGATCGACAGTCCCTTTAGCAATTATCGAGGTTATTTTCGGTCCCTAGGGTACCCATCTCATTAATCGGACATGAGATAGGAGATCTCCTCATGAAATGGAGCAAATTGATATAAAAAGTTGGCATTTCTGGGTTGTTTGGAATTTTTCGGGCACCGTAGACGGCGACGACAGCGGTGATCCGGCGATCGGCCGGTGAGTCTTCGGTGAGGCCCCAAGAGACAGAATCGTCTTCTCCCTCGTGGATTATGGAATCGTAGTCCGATTTTTGATTGGTACGCTCTAAGACCTAGTTCCTTATTTTTGGAATAAATTCCAAATTTAAAATTATTGGTTGATTTAGTTGATTTCGAATAAATAGTTAATTGAATGACTTTGAAATGTTAGGCAGAATGTTGGATTGTCATGTGGACTCAGAATATGCAATTAGAATTTTTTAGCTACTTAATTCTATATATGTGGAAACATAGTTAATAAACTTAGAATAGTTAATAAACTGTGAAGTAATGCAAATTTGGTACATAGGATTCTAAGTTAAAAAATCGTAGAAATGGATGAAATAGCAATTAGCGTGACCTTAGAAAGACTTAGTCAATTAATTAGATGATTGTTAATTTAGTTTAACTAGAATCAATTATTGTTGTCAGTTAAAGTTGAGAAAGTTTAGTTCTATATAAATATAACTTTGAACCTTAATACCTCCAACTATAAATTATAAACCTAAGAACAAGCAACTACTGTTCTTAATTAAAATACAATTTAGTTGTTAGTAAAAGAATGTACTAACTTGTAGCTCAAATATGGATGATTTGAGCTATTCACTATAAAGGGAAAAAGAATTATTTGTGGTTTGTTTATTTTGATAATATAATTATATAGCGTTTTGATAAACTAAGAATATGATGTTAGTTGGTATTAATTATGAATTAAGTAAATGTTTAAATGAATGAATAATGGTTATGGCGGACGAGATTAGCTGTTGTGAATTGCCCGATGGATGGGTTATGGATGGGCCATGAGAATTTATTATTGTATGGTGATATGGCTATTAAAGGAGGATCGGGAATTTGACTTGATTGGTTGCCCGATGGATGGGCTGTGTGAGTTGAATGGATATTTAATGAAATTATTGATATTTAAACAAGAGGATTAGACTGGTCAGCCACGTATGGGGGATCGGCTCCCTAGTGCACACGTCATAAGAGGATAGGCCATGTGTGAGGACGGCTCATCGGGGGTTTCGGTAACGCCACTGACCAATTTCCACTTGTTTGATTACCTAAAGGTGTAATGACTTGTGGATGCTGATGTTGTGCCATGTGTTTGACCAGCTGTGTTCATTTTAGTACTTTAGGAAGCATTTCGTTTGAATGCTTGTGTTATGCAATAACTACTATTCATTATTAAACTCACATTTCCTTTGTTTAACTTTTCCAGGAAGTAGATTCCTCTTTGTCTTAGCTAGAGCTCTGTTTTCTCCACCGCAGAGCTAGGAAAGAAATTTCCTAAATTCATTAGCTATATTGCTATTTAGCTATATGTATGAGAATTTATTTATATCTAATTGATAATGAACTTCACAGTTGTAGGATTGTATCCAATGAACTTAGATGGACGTTTAGTTATTTATTTATGTGAATGCATGAACCAATTAGCCCATATTATGAATGTTTCGTATTATAATTGGGCCCAAGCTATAAAATATTTAAGATACTAGATTTGAGCCAATGTATAATATAACTATGAGATTTATCATGCATGGCAATATGGGCTAATCATTTGAAATTCATATTGCTATGGTTGAATTTTAGTGTTTCAGGCTTACTACGAGCCTAGAGGTCCTTATGCTTACCTGGGCCTAGTGCCGGTGCGGCCCATGGTTTCGTGTCGTGCCACCAACATTCTAGAAGTTAACAAATTTCTAGTTTGTTATTAATTGAAAATATTTTTCTACTCTTTATTTTCTCATACTTTGTCATTAAATTCATGTCTTCGCCTTTTTTATTTAACTAATTTTCATATTATACAAACTATGAATGTTTATATTTTCTTTTAAAGTTTTCACTAGTTTAAGAATGAGGTTTTACTCTCAAGCAAGTGTCAAACTTTAGCATACTTGACTCTTCTTGTCTGATTGTTAGTGAAGTCAATGACTTTATCTAATATATATATATATATATATATATATATATATAATATTACTTTAAAGAGGCTATGATGATATATTACCAATAAACAAATGAAACTCAACCAAAAACCATTTATCTTGACGAGGTAATTTTTATCGTATTTGCTCACATTCTTAATTGCAATCATGGTTATGGATATTTTTTAATCTGAGCCTCCATTTATATATATATACTTCCTATTTAAATCCCTGTTATTAAACTTGGTTTGACTTAAATGACAAATTTTTCTGCATAAAAATATATAATTTTTTTTAATTCATTGGAGGTTTTTATAGGCCGAAATAATACTGTGGACTCCAAAATAGGGGGTAGCCCTCCCCTTGACTCAACAAATTGGTGAAAACAACTGTTATCGAGAGCCCTCAAACTCAAGACCTCCCACTCCTCACATAAGTAAGAAGACCAACCAGACCACCATTTAACTGGCACATAAAAATATATAATTAGTTCTTCATATTATTAATATAATAATATCAAAAAGATGAGCTTTACCTATTAGGATGAGTTTTTAATAGATCCAAAAAGATAAAGGAAGGTACCCTCACAATTCAAAATCTTACATACATTAATTTATGTCCATGCCTATTTGCATAGTCAAAAAATTGTTTACTTGACAATTTTGGTTTTCGTCTGTACTCTTTACTAAGTCATAAGTTACTCTCGCTTTTAATACAACAGCACCACACCGCACATTTAAATTATTAATGTAAATGTAAATGTAAATTTTGAGATGCATCATTTTTGTAGACATGGCCTTTACCAATCCCTCTCCCTCTGCCTCTGTTGTTTCAGCCCCCTCTTGTCCACAAGGGCTCTCTATCCCAGTCATCATCTTCATCATACTCCTCATGCCAAGTTTATTAGAGTGCTCTTCGGAAGTGGTTGTGCACCTTTTTGTGGCATTAGAGTCATTTTTCTCTGTCTTTTGCTCTTGCTGCTCCAATCTGTCCTTAAAGTTCTCCATAAGCCTAGTAATCTGTCCCATCTCTCCAGAGAAAGCATCTAAAATGGCATGTAGTTTTGGGTCATCAATTTTAAGAGGATTGTCATTCTTGTCTCCAGATGAATTAGACATCCTAAAATAAGACAGCAAACACAAAACTAAAGAAAAATTGTCAATTTATCATTCCCTCACGTGTTTCTCTCTTTATTTGGCTTTTCTCAATATGTGGGTTTTACTCCAGCATTTTACCACTCTTTCCACTGGAATACTTACACTTCAAAATCCCAAAGTTGCTACAAAAGTCAAGAGAAAGTTAGGAAAGCAAAGAATATAACCTAATAATGCGCAAAAAGCTCTAAAAAGAAGACCCAATGTTTTGGATGGCAATATAAGAACAAGAAGATGTATCGCTTGAAATTAATAAACTAAAGTGTAGGAACAAGCAAATAACACTTCAGCAATGTCAAGAGGCAAAGCAAGCTCAAAAAAAAAAAAAATTCAGAATACTAGAATTAACAAAATAAACAATTCTGGTCAAGATGAATGAAGTTAATTCGCTTCAAAGAAAAATTAACTATGGACCTAATTAATCTAATTATCAAAGCAAGTATTCAAGAAAATACCCTAAGAATAGAATTTTAACACAATATTTCTAGAGTGGCCAAACCACTCTAGTGCCCAAACATAGTTGACAAAGTCAATTCTCAAGTGTATGCATATGCTAGTGTAAAAGGATTGAACAAATAAAGTCAAACACAAACAAAAAAAAAAAAAAGAATTATGGGTAGCAACGTTTTAGCTAGCCAGAGGCAAAATATTCAAAAAATTTGGACAAAATGATATAGTACAGAATTTGTGCATTAATATTGCCCAAATAGAGTAAACTGAGCTAAAAACAAATCAAATACAAGGATAACAAAGAATTAAGAAAAAATGGGCAGCAGCTTTTTAGCTAATTAGTCATTCACTTTCAATTCGAATTGTAGGTAACCCCCACAACAGAAAATTTTTTTTTCTTTTTTTTTTTTTAATTTTTGGTTTCATATAATAAAGGACACAAGAAAGGCGATTTTAATTTTGGATCACACAAGACACAAGCAAAATTCAAAAATTGAAATTAATAACTAATTAGGCAGTAATAAATTTCGAAAATTTCAAAGAAAGAAAACAGAAATTTTCTTACCCTAGGATAGATTGAAATCCACAACCTAATGCTCTGGTACCAAATAATAAGACCCTAGCTAATTAAACAAGTACTCTTGCAATCAACAAGGAGAATTCGGCTGAGAACATGCAATCATGGAAGTACCCTTCAATCCCTAAACCCCCAAGTACTCTTGAAGAGAGAAAGAAAGGAATTTAATTCAACAAAACAGAAACTTACCTTCAAGTACCCTTGAAAACAAATTTGAAATTCTTGGTGCAATTAATCTTGTAGAACTCCCAATCTTAATTACTAAGGAAAATTGGTTTGCATTTATTCAATGAAGAATATGATTTTCTTTGAAGGAAGAACGTTCATAATAATCTGCCAAAAGAAAGAGCATCATAAAGTATTTATATTCCTAAAACTAAACCTAATTAGACTCTAAGAAGCTAACCTAGGCCGAACCCTTTATGGATTAGAAGGACATGGATTAATTCGGCCATACAAGCTCAAAGACTATAAATGTGGGCTTAATTAAATACGAAAGCTCAAATTAACTAAATGAAACAAGCCTAGCTTAATATTGACTAACCTAGGGCCGGCCAATCTATGAGATATAAGTTTAACCAGCCTTACATTAAATAACTAAGTCTACTATAAAACAATCTAAACAAATAGGATAGATGGGCCACAAAGCCCTACACACCCCATACTTAAGCTCACAATGAAAGAACATTATTCTAAATTTGCCTAAGTATAAAACATGTTAATGCATTAATGGGCAGCCTCTTTACATGCCTCAAGCACCATAATAAGCTTAGGTGCTTCTTCAAGTTCAAACCCACATCTTGCATAGTTAGGATCTTGAAGCTCCAATGTGACTTGTTCTTGAACAAATGCATTCAAAGCTACTTGTAGCTTAATTGCACGAGCTCTTGTGATTGGTCCAATAGGTAGAGCCAAAGGATCCTTCACCTTGCTCCCTTGATCCGTATCAAGACGAGACCGGACGATCTAAAGAATTTAAGAATACAAGGAAAGAATTGCATCAGACAAGGGACTAATTTAAATAAAGAATTAGGGAATTAATCTAATAATTATCTACGTATCTAATTGCTATAAATAGACTAGATTCTGCAGAAATTTCGACAGCATCTCCCCTAAAAATTGGACTATCCATCTGTTTAAAGAATCACAATATCTGTAAATATCTTTCAATCAGTACACAAAGCCCATCCGTCGGGCAATCAATCAAATCAAGTTCTCATCCTCCTTAATCTCAACATCAACATTCAATTATCACAACTGTTTTACATACTCTTAGCTCATGTTCTAAATATTACAACCTATCGATCCTCATAGATATATATGTACATGTATAAGCATATATGTATGAATAGCTTCCATCATTAATTAACAAATTAAATAACTTTCAACTTGTTCCAATAATACCATCAACCATTCTTTAATCATTCATTAAAATTCTAGATTAGTCACTAAGAACTAATGTTTCCATCAAACTACAATTTAATAAACTCTTCTTCTAAGTAACCCAATTCATAACTTAAATATAATTCAACTAAAGCTTCATAAACTTTTCTATATTTCCATATAAAAATACCACTTCTAGGTATAGCTAAGGAGATCTATGATCGACTCGTTTCTCTAGCAAAAATAATGTTGTCGAATAATAACCAACACCCACCAACAAACGCATTAAAATTATATCCAATTCTATGTTAGTTTACATAACATGGCACCAATTATCCATAATTACTAATGCCCACCAAAAACAATATATTCTCCTTGTATATATATATATGCATTAGTTCAACTCATTTTCCATCACAATTAAAATTCCAATCACATAATCCATATAAAAAGGGTTGAAGGCAAAGAAACTATAATGGTTACTATCATTCCAAATTTTTCAACTTCTTCCACCTAAACCTATAGTAAATTGGTTGATGGATTTATATGTATGTTAAATTGCAGTTCACGGTCGAATTTTTAAGAGTAAAATTCGAAGTTCCCATTCTTTAATATTAACAATAGCTAACTAAGGGTTAATCCTTAACATTCTAATTAAAACTAGAAATCATTAATCTCAAATCAAGAACTCGAGAAATAAACTCAGAAGGATTGAATTATGGTTCACCTAGTTAAGAAATATGACGAAAAAATTAAATATACCCATTAAAAGTGACCGGAAACGAACTTCAAAACTAAAACCTGTTTTCGCACCACCCCCGAGCGACTCGAAAAACGCTCAAAATAATTTTGATTTGGAAATGTGATCTTGGTTTTTAACAAGTGGTGACAAAACCTTTTATTGCACGCGATGCCGATAAATCGGTCTTATAAAACACTTCGAGTCGCCACCCATTTTTTCGGCAATGGGACCGTTTCCAATTAAAAGTGACTTCATTTAATCCCAATTTATTTAAGGCCAATTATTTTAAAAGACTGATCAGGCGCACCAAGTGCGATTCTGGATAAGGGAATTAGGTACGTCGGCCCGTTGGAAGCCGACGCCCGGAAAACCGGCCTCTTTTAACCTACAATTTCTAATTTATTTTAATTTTAGAAAAGCCAATTTATTTATACAAATCCAACCCGAATAAATCGAACCGAGTTCCTATGCGAAAAATTATTTAATCGTCCCAAATAAATTCATTCATTGCATTCACAATCATTCAAACCACACCAACCATTCAACCCACAGCAGTCAAGTTAAAGTAATTAAAAGACCTGCTCTTGCCTTATGGTTAAAGGCGGGCCACAAACCGAACCTAAAATACATTCTACCCAATTTAAATTCAAGAATGCCCTAAGAAACCCGAAATCATGCATAACAATAAATTAACGTACTTAATTAAACCGCAATCTGCCCATAATTGGTTGTCTCTTGAATTATTTAAAAGAGTTAAATATTTATTTGATTGCACAAAATTATCATTTTAAAAAGGATAAAAATTATTTCTGGAACCCTAGCACAGTCGCGTCACGCAGCTGTTCTATAGAAGAACAGTCACGTGACAGATCCAATAGTTGCGTGACGCAGTTGTTCACAACTTGGGAAAAACCTCCAGATTCATCAATCGTTTATTTCAAATACAAGATTAAACAAGAAAATAAAAGTGAAATAAAATCATAAACACGAACAGTTCCGTCACGCAACTAGTCGGGGCAATATCATTATGTTTTGGACATGAACAGTTCCGTCACGCATCTTGTAGCTGCGTGATGCAACTGCTCTGGTCTGTAACTACCTTTCAAACAATCCTTTTTACGTTTTCCTTTTATTAAAACTTGTTTAAATATAATTCAGAAACGTCCAATAATGGGCAGAGTACCGTTTAATTAAGATCACACTACTAAAACATCAATAAAATAAATAATAATGAATAAACAACTAAAAATACCAAAAAAAGTTTTAGATAATTACCTAACCCTCAGATTGAGGATTGTAAACAATCTGGACGTCTTAAGGAACGAGATTTCTAGGTCCCAGAAGTTTTTGTTCACCAAGTTTTAACAAATATCCCCTTTTTCTTTTGCTTTTCTCTCTTTTTTCTCTTTTTGTGATTTTCATTTTTAACCTAATTTGTTTCTAAAGGCTGTTTTTCCTCAAGATAACTCAGAAGAATTTCTCCAGAAAATCCTAGCCGCAATTGTCTTTTTTTACGCCCTAAAAATTCCTCCCCGAATAAGATAAAAAACGCAGTATTTATATGGGTAGGGCAACAGGGGATAGCTGCATCACGCAACTGACGGCTGCGTGAAGGACCCGATAGCTGCGTGACGCAGCTCACTTTCTAGACCGTTGCCACGTCTCCAAACAGAATGTAAAATCGTTATGTCGGCTTTCAAGGTGACATCATCTTAATTGGAGTTGCGTGACGCAACTATCAGTGCCGTCACGCACCTTATTGTTCCGTGACGCAACTCTACTGTAAATCAGTCACCTCAAATTGGTTTAAAACAATCCTTGGGTTTAAAGACTTCCGGACAACCATGATCCCTCATTCCGCGTCCTTGTATCCTCATCGGGTTAGGAGGGGGCATAAAGACACGCGTCAACAGTTTGCCCCCCCCCCCACTTTATCATTAATTGTATAAACGATTAATGTTAAAGTGGTCCACTGACGCACTTTCAATTTGGTAATCATCTTCAAAGCTCGGTTTGATTGGCTTGAAGGATTTTGGGTTGACTTGATCATCTGGTCACCTCCTCAGCTCAGTTTGATCAGCTTTTGTTGGCTCCAGTGGGATCGGTAACGACCTCCAAAATTCGGTCTGATTGGCTGTGAAGATACCTTCGAGGCTCGATTTGATTGGCTCGAAGGGTCTTGATTGTCCTGATCAACTTCGTAATTCACCATAATTAACTAGGGAGAGAATCCAAACAGCTTCGTAATACACCATCACTGTTTGGTGAGACCTATCGGCTTCGGGAAACCATCACCGTTTGGTCATTGAGATTGTCCTGATTAGCTTCGCAATATACCATCACTAAACAGTAAGAGGATTGACTCGATCAGCTTCGCAATACACCATCACAAATCGAGAAAAAACGATCCAAACAGCTTTGTAATACACCATCACTGCTTGGTGGGCCCTGTCGGCTTCGAGAAACCATCACCGGTTGGCCTGAAAAATTATTCAAGAGAAAAAGAGCAATTTCTGTGTACAAACAGACCTTGCCTTTGTTAAAAATGTTGGGACATCACATGCCCCCATGCATTAATAATCATAAACTTTGAAATTTTGCATCAGGGCAAAAGATTATATTTTTGCCCCCAGTCCGGAATTCCGACCTAGGACCAAAAATACTAGTTTTTTAGGCAGACCTTTTAATGTTTATTGCAAAATTTGGTTTAAAATTTTAGCAAGAATTTAGCAAAAATTTAGCAAAAATTTTAAGCCTGAATTTTCAGGTATACCTTTCCTGATGCGGTGTTTGAAAGAAAACTTACCTGAGGGTAATTTGGGCAATTTGATGATCCTGCCCCCTGTGCGGTGAGTAGACAAAATTGTTGAAGTATACGAACTGCACACTGACTTCAAATTGCATGGACGGGTCATCTTGGGCTTAAACTGGCGTTAACGGGCCATTGTGAGCTTGGAGGGGTTAATGGGCCCCCCCTTTGGGCTTGAAGATGTGTTAATGGGCTTGCGCCCATTTTCATTGCTTACCATAAGTAAGCTTTTCAACATTTCATTTTTACTTTTCAAACTCTAAACCCTCCAAAAACACTCTGAACCTCAGTTAAAATGTCTCAGCTTCCCGAGATCCTAGCTTCTGCCTACACATCGGAGATGAACACCCTAGGGCCAATTCTGGACATCCCAATTTTCGAGGGTGAGCGAGTACCGGTCAGCCGTAATGCCCTGACTCCCGGGACACGACCGCTTCAGCTCCTCCCGTTGCCCGACACCGAGTTCCCGGTTCGACATAAGACCGACGCGATGCGCAGTTTCCAGACCGAGGTAAGTAACTGTGCATTTGAATTTCTTGCTTTCGATTATGCGTTGTGGATGAATTCTTGCAATTTCTATACTGTTTGTGCATCGGCAGTCGCGCACGCAGGAAGGGGTTACGTGCGCAGCTGTTCTGGGTGAACACTTGCGTGATGCAACTGTTCGAAGCGTCGTGAACCCTAGCGCCTCTGAACCCTTTTAATTTGCCCCTCTTGCATGTGTTAATACCTTATTTGCTGGATTAGAGTTGATTCCACTTTCAGTGCGACGCATTTAGACCTTGAGAATGCATAGAAAAATCACAAAACTAATAGATTGAACATAGGTTAGTTTCTGCCTTACCTTCGACAGTTGCGTCACGCAACTGTTCTATGGAAGAACAGTTCCGTGACGCGACTGTGCGTCAAGGATACAATGCCTGAAATAGTTGTGTGGCACAACTGTTGAGGTGCGTGACGCAGCTGTTAGTCCGAAAGCACAATTTTGGCAAGCTGCGTGACGCAGCTTCGCAGATGCGTGACACGGCTGTAGTTGCGTGACGCGGCTGTGTCTGGCCAGAGGCTTGAACACTCTATTTTCCTGCCATAAAAAGAAAAATAAACAATTGTTAGCTTAATTCTTTATATGAATTGAAATTTTTCTTACACAGGTTGATCTGGGCAAGGCCCGTGCTGGCAGATCCTCCACCGATGCTTTAAGCATTCTGGGATTTGTTGGACCCCCCCGATGCGGTCCAGAGTCATTGCTGCTGGTTTCGGCGACTATGCCGTTGGGCTTCGTCGGACTCAGCCCCGATTTTCGCCCGCCATGCGCTACACTCTGATGGAGCGGTGGAACGACTGCACTCATATGTTCATCTTTGGCTTCGGGGAGATGACCCTGACTCCCGTCGACTACACCACCATCACTGGGCTCAGGTTTGATGATCCGATTGCTCCTTTAGATGCTCGGTACCAGACTGCCGCACTAGGAGCTGAGCTTGTGAGGACCCTACTCGGTGTTCCTACCCGCACCCGGTACACAGCTCAGGGGTACGTCTGCTATGAGGTGGTCTATAGATTCTAGGCTGAGCGGATTCGTTCGAGACTGGATGCATGGAGAGAATTACCTGAGGATGTCCGGCCTACAGCCCCAGCGTACACCAGAGAGGAGAGAGACCAGGCAGCACGGTCTTTCATTTTCTACCTCATTTCCTCGCAGCTGCTATACACCTCCCAGAATAAGGGAGACCCTGCTGTGCTGGCCTGTCTACGGGATTTGGGCCGTGTTGGCTCTTATAGCTGGGCCTCTCTCGCCTTGGCTCACCTTTATCATGGTCTAGACGTATGGACCAGGTGTACTGGTGAGTCTAACTGGCAGTTCCTCTGGCCGCTCGAGGTAAGACACTTATTCCCTTAACTTTCTTCTTTCATATATTTTTCATTTCTCAGATTTATACTTGACTGGTTGAGATCTTGCTGCAGGTGCGGGCCTACGAGTAGCGGATTTACCCTGGTGGTCCGGGAGGTGATGTTTCGGCTGATGTCCGGTGGATTCCTCAGTATTTGGCGCACCACCACCATACTTTCTCCAGTTCCGAGGATCTACATTACTGGAGGTGCTATCTTAACGATAGGGCCTTATCTGATGTAAGTGCAAAGAATTTTCTGAATAACATGCCTCCTTTTCTCTTTTACTGTGTATTCACTGACTCTTCTATTTTGCAGCTGCTTCTGACTCCCTGGGAGGGGGATGCTTGGGAGGCCTATCCCGGTCGTGCCGTGGCAGAGGCCTATACCCGGTCCAGGTCCCTGCTACAGGGTTACTGGTTAGACCGGTATTTCTTGGGGGAGAGGATCTATGAGCTTCAAGTTGCCACGGCACAGAGGCGAGTGCCCAATGCTCCTCCTCACCATATGTGCCTGTTGGAGGGTATGACCCCGGAGGACCTATTCGAGGAGTATGATGGCTCTCCTGCTGATATCCCTCTGTCGGCTGGCGATTATGCCTCATACTTCTCTACCCGTCTGTAGGCCAGATTGCCGGAGGTCCGGGAGTACATTCAAGTCACTCTTTTGCCTTCAATTATGATTTTTCCAACTGTTTGGCCAAGTGACTAAATGCATTTATCTTTGACTTGTTGCAGGATAGGAAGAAGCATCGGACCCTCGCCTACTACAGGGCATAGGCGGAGGCAGAGGCGGAGGCGAATGCTCCGGCTGGACCTACATGGGCCATGTTAGGCGACGTCCCTTTCCCTCCGGGCATGGAGGTTACGCTGGACCCTGCTCTGGGCCTCGGGTCGGCCATTATCATCCCTGCTGACCTCAGGCAGGCTCCTCCACCACTGCAGCTGGATCCTGAGCCTGCCACACACGTAAGTAGAAAAAAAAATTCACTGAGTAGAAGATATTTTACCTAGATGAGTCCTTATTGGATATCTTTCTGTGCTTGCAGGTGCCTGCTCAGAGATACCAGGAGCTATACCAGAGGTTCGACTTCGCCCGGTCCTACATCACCCGGCTATATCCTGAGCTCCATGAGAGGGTATAATTCTCATGTGCTTTACCTTCTTCTTTTTTCTTTGCATACCCCTCTTACCTCTTTCTGCTTTTATATTTTCACAGGACCTGGAGATTGGGAGGCTACGGAGGCATCAGTCCCGCCAGTCCGGCGCTGTTACCCGACTCCAGATGGAGGTCGATCGACTTCGGACTAGGCTGGAGGTGGAGGGGATTCCATTGGATTTCTCCGAGGATGAGGAGGATGATGATGATGGCTCCTCGTCTGATGATGCACCGCCACCTCCACCCTCTCAGGCAGCTGTCGGTCCCAGCCGGAGGCGACGTTAGCCGGCCTTCTCCGTTCTGACCACCTTTTTGGGACATTTTTGTAGCTTGTAGGAATATATTTTCATTTCTTTTTACATTTATTTTACAATATTATTTACATTTTCTTCATTACAGCATTATTACTTTTGCTTTTATTACAGTATTATTTACATGTTTATTACTTACAATTTGTGAGACCTTATTCCTGCATAAGCAAAAATACAAACACACACAAAAAACGCATAATAGAAGCACCCCACTTACTTGCAAAAGTGGGCCACCTCGTTAGTGCTCAACCAACCAATTTATTGTAAACAAGGAAATAAAATAAGAATAAAATAAGGAAAATAAAATAAGATAAGAACCAACCAGAAACATAAAATGGAGCGTAATACTTACCTGACAGGGCGGTCCACTTGGTTAATGCGGACATAAAGGCTCAACCTCCTTATTGTAAGAGCTATCCATCTTATTAACGCAGGCATAAATGCCCAACTACCGGAGTGGTCTATGCATAAATGCTCATCCAACCACCATCGACAGTAAGTACCAGGTCAAATAATGATAGCGCCTCATTCATTAAACCCTTTCCGCTCCTATAAGTAGAGGCTTCCCTCTACGTCCTCTTCACTCCCAACATTCAAAACAACTTCGTTTCTTAAATAATCCTTTTCCATGGCTTTCAGAAACCAAGTTTCGTCCTTCGTCCAATCCATTCCTGACGACCTGTGGCAGATTCACCCCATGAACCAACTCGCCTGGCTGAAATATTTTAAAGACTTAAAACCTGATCATAGTTTCCTGTCTTGGCTCGTCACGTACTTCAATCCCAACACCATGGTTTTTTGATTTGAAGATTCTGAAGTAACCCCGACCTATGAGGAAATGTGTGCTGTGATGGGTCATCACTGTGAACCCCTCCCCAAACATCATAGGCATATGAATGCATATGACAAAGGACAGAAATGCACGTGAGTGTATGAGTCGCCACCTTGTTTAATTATTTTAGGGTAAACTAGGAAAAAACCCTAAGTGACTCCAATTTTAATTAACCTAATTACTAGATTAATTAACCCAATGTTTAAGGCATGGTCTTCGAGCCCGAGGTGGATCCCGAGACTATGTCATGTTGATGAACTAACCAAACCAATGAATGCTTTGCAGGGTAAAATGATGTAATTGGACCAATGAAAATGTTTATGTGATTTCAACTTGCCACTCGGGGTTAGATCCCGAACGTGCCTACGTACTTCCGTTTGAATGGAAGATCAAAGTCAACGTAGTTCGATAGGCCTTCTTTGAAGGGCTTTGAATGGGTATGCTTAATGCATGAGTGTGTGTATGCTTCGTGCATTTTGTTTAGGCATTTTGCCAAAGAATTGATTGATTTGATTTGGCGTTTGTTGCCAAAATGTTGATTGGGCAATTTTATTGCCAAAAATTGACTGATTTAAGGCTTCTAGCCAAAAAGATTGATTTAGGCAATTTGATTGCCAAAATGATTGATTTTAGGCGATTGTCGCCTAAAATGATTGATTTTAAGGCTTTTCGCCAAAAAGAGTGATTTAGGCAATTTGATTGCCAAAATGATTGATTTTAGGCGATTATCGCCAAAATGATTGATTTTAAGGCTTTTAGCCAAAAAGAGTGATTTAGGCAATTTGATTGCCAAAACGATTGATTTTAGGCGATTATCGCCAAAATGATTGATTTTAAGGCTTTTAGCCAAAAAGAGTGATTTAGGCAATTTGATTGCCAAAATGATTGATTTTAGGCGATTGTCGCCAAAATGATTGGTTTTAAGGCTTTTAGCCAAAACGAGTTGATTTAGGCAAGTTGTGTGCCCCAAGATGATTATTTAGGCGATTGTCGCCTAAATTGATCGACTTAAGGCAATTTATTTTCCAAAAGCAATTGTTTGAAGGCTTTTAGCCAAAAATTGTGATTTAAGTGATTTGTCGCTAAAAAACGGATTAATCTCACTTATAGGCAATTTGTTTGCCAAAAGTGATCAATTAAATTGTAATGTAGGCCATTTATTGCCAAGAAAAACGTGTTTTATTAAAGCTTTTTAGTCACAACTATTGATTAATTGGACTTAAGCCGAAACTGTTTGAAATAAAGGCAATCATACCATAGTTATTGATTAATTAGGCTTTAAGCCAATATTGTCGGATTTAGGCTTTAATACCACGATTATTAATTAACCGGACATTTAGCCTAAATTTATTTAATTGAAGCAATTTATTTGCCTAATTATGATGTGGATGCATTTATGCAATTGTAGAATTATTAGGAGTAGAAAAGAAGCATGCATGAAGTGCTAAAATTAAATAGGCAGAATTTAGTTCGTGTACCTGATTTAATCGTCGACCGCTTCTTAACTCCAGGTTAAGCTCCTCGTTAAGGTAATATTAATTAATTTGATTTTTAATGACCACTTAACAAAGCAAGAAAGCAATTAAAGCTAAACTAAAATGCAAAAAAGCAGTAAAGAATCGCAAGGAGCGTAGGGGAGAAGGAGCGTCCGTCAACACAGACTGCCTGAAGAAAACGGAGTGCCGGGGCCTCTTTTTATAGGCGAAATGGACTATTTCGGCGGCCGGGCCGTCGGGCTCAGCGGCTGGGCCGCCGGGGTTCGGCGGCCGAGCTCGGGAACTGGGTCGCCGGATCTTGGCGGCCGGGCCGCCGGGGTTCGGCGGCTGAGCTAGGCGGCTGGGCCGCTGGCAGTCGGCGGCCAGAGCCGCCGTGCTTGGTGGTTTTACTATTTCTCGCTCCGGAGGCTTTTTCGGGAGCTCCAGACCTCCGAAAAAAATTCCGGGACCAGTTCCGCGATCCTCGCGACGTCCTGGACGTTTCAAGTACCATATTGGCATACTTTCGGTGAACTTCCAAAATGGCCTTTGGTCCGGTCGGACTGTTTGCAGTCCGAGAAAACTGGCTCTTTAAGCCTCAAAAATTAGGTATTCACAGGCGACTGCAGCCGCTAGCTATCATAAAAATGATTTATGAGAGCCAGTGGTTGTCTGAAGGAGCAAATTTTGAGGATGGGCAGAGGAGGAAACCCTGCCGTGGGTTTTTTCTTTGAAATGAAATGATCAAATGCATGGATTTATGTTTGTAACTTAAAGATGTTTTTGCCTCTTTGAGGACTTAAAAAGAAGTTTTGCCTCTTAGAGGACTTTAAAAGATATTTTACCTCTTAATGAGGGCTTGAAAAGAGATTTTGCCTCTTAGAGGACTTGGAAAGATGTTTTGCCTCTTAATGAGGGCTTGAAAAGAGATTTTGTCTCTTAGAGGGCTTGAAAAGAGATTTTGCCTCTTAGAGGACTTGAAAAGAGATTTTGCCTCTTAATGAGGGCTCGAAAAGATGTCTTGCCTCTTAGAGGACTTGAAAAGAGATTTTGCCTCTTAGAGGACTTGAGAAGATATTTTGCCTCTTAATGAGGGCTTGAAAAGATGTTTTGCCTCTTAATGAGGGCTTGAAAAGATGTTTTGCCTCTTAGAGGACTTGAAAGAGATTTTGCCTCTTAGAGGATTTGAAAAGATGTTTTGCCTCTTAATGAGGGCTTGAAAAGAGATTTTGCCTCTTAATGAGGGCTTGAAAAGAGATTTGTTTTATTTCTGTTTTTTTTCTTTGAGAACCAAGGGTCCACCTAAAGTCGAAATGATCAAATGGCTTGGTTTTGGATGAAAAACGGTTGGTTATTGGTCAGGGTTTCACCCTAGGTTTTATGTAGAAAAAGGTTAACCATTAACCGGGTTCTACCCTGGGTTTGTGTAAAAGAGATTGACGATGGTTGGGTTTCACCCTGGGTTGTGTATGTTTTTTTTTTTAACACTTGCCCCTGAATCCGACTTGGAGGATTTTGCCCCCTGCTTGAGAGAATTGATGCCCTTATTAGCTGAAATAGAATTTCTTCTTAATGAAAGACTAAAAAAATTCCGTGATTACTTCTGTGATGGGAGAATGGTGAAGGTTCTTATCACTTCTTGCCCCCAGAATGGTGCTGACCATGGAATACTTCACAACATTGGTGTTGTACTTGTCCAATCGATTAAGGAATCAAAGAGAACAAAGCCACTTATATGACTCGAGGAAACGGACAATGTGGATGACATCGCTCATCTGAAAGGGTCGAAGAAACGATGGCCCGAGTGGAGACGAGGTATTAAAGAATTACCTCTCAACGATTATGTTTGACATTTTTCAGGGTCTTTTTGGAAACCCCGGGGATTGAATTGACATTTTCCTCTCTCTCTTTTTTCAAGGAATGACTCCAAGAGTGACGCTTTCAAAATGAACTTTTGAGAATGACTCGATTTTTGTGACTCGCTGTGGAATGACCACTGGTGATGGAGACTTGATTTTAGCGACTCATTGGAAACTCGATTTAGAGACTCAAATTTTTCTTGTAGTGAATTTTGACTCGAAGCAACTCAGTGATTCCTGAAAAAAAATGATTTATATACTCCCAAGGAGACCTTTGAAAGGAATTTTTTTTTTTTTTTTTTTGCCTTAACTTTTGCCTAGTAGCCGCCCCTTCGGGTTTTCGACTCTAGCAGGCTCTTTGCCCTAACTTTTGCCTAGACCGCCCTTTCGGGTTTTCAGCCTAGCGGGCTCAATTCTTGCCTGAAGCCGCCTTTTCGGATTTTCAACTCCAGCTTTTTATTTTTCTTTTCTTCTCTCTTTTTTTTATTTTTTTTTATTTTTTATATTGACAAAGAGAAAATGCTTTTTATGATGCAAACTTATGTTTGTGACCGTGCCTTTGCGGCTGCCTACGTATCTCCAAGAACTCTTCGGGGGATGGGGAGAATCAGGTCTTTCGTAGTTCCTTCTGAGATGCGAACTTCATGCTCGGCTGGTGCGGAATTCATCTCCGACTTGATGTTAGCGCGGAATTCCTTTCCGTCTTGGTGCGGAATTTATTTCCGACTTACTGTTGGGGCAAAATTCAATTTCGCCTTAATGCTGATTGTGGAATTCATTTCCGATTTGATTTCTTCGCGGGATTTCTTCCCGGCTTGATGTCTTTGCGGGATTCCTTCCCGGCTGGATGTCTTTGCGGGATTCCTTCCCGACTTGATGTTGATGCAGAATTCATTGCTGCCTTGATTTCTTCGCAGGATTTCTTCCCGGCTTGATGTCTTTATGGGATTCATTCCTGGTTGGATGTCTTTGCGGGATTCCTTCCCGACTTGATGTTGATGCAGAATTCATTTCTGACTTGATTTCTTCGCGGGATTTCTTCCCGGCTTGATGTCTTTGCGGGATTCCTTCCCGGCTGGATGTCTTTGCGGGATTCCTTCCCGACTTGATGTTGATGCAGAATTCATTTCTGACTTGATTTCTTCGCGGGATTTCTTCCCGGCTTGATGTCTTTACGGGATTCATTCCCGGCTTGATGTCTTTGCGGGATTCCTTCCCGACTTGATGTTGATGCAGAATTCATTTCTGACTTGATTTCTTCGCGGGATTCCTTCCCGGCTTGATGTCTTTACGGGATTCATTCCCGACTTTGATGATGTTGAATCAACTTATTGACTCGAGCTCTAGGCGAATCTGACTTTGTTGTTGTAGTGGTTTTACCACTGGTTGAATGAAATATGACTTGTATTCATCACAAAGAGTTTTGAATACCCACATTGTGGTGGTAACTTGAGTGGCTTGAGTGTTGAAGAAGCTTTTACGCTTTGAGTTTGTGGCTTTGCCATGTTTGAATTCTTGAGGTTAATTTGATTCCTTTTCTGGAACTTTATCTTCCTCTGAATTTGAAACTTATTTCCTCAATGGTTCTCCTCTCCATAAGGAATTTTGAGGAGACTCTTCCTTTTCCTTGTTTTGAGAAATGGTCCTTGTTTATAAGGACACTTGTACTTGTGCCATGCTTGGCGCTTGATTTTCAAGGTGTTTGTTGTCATCCAATTTGTGGAAATGACTGCTTCTTTTAACTTGCTTTTTCAAAATGTGAGCAGCCGCTTGGTCTTTGTCCTTATGGCTGAAATGATTTGTCATCTACCCTTGATGGGCTTGAATTTAACGGAGAGCTTGCAGTTGACCCATTTTTGACAACTTGATTTCCTGTAGCTTTGTCCTTGATTTCTTTCTTTTGTGCAGAAGTTCCTTTTGACCCATTTTCTTTTGCTTTGTTTGCTTCCTTTTGACCAGGGGTTCCTTTTGTCCCGTTTTTCCTTTTGCTTGCTTAGAAGCAGCCTCTCCATAAAGAATTTCGAGGCAACTTGATTCTGAGATGATTTGAGTAGTGTATGGATAGCATTGCGACTTCGTGCAGACCCAACCCAATTCCAAACATAACTTCTTTATTCTGTCGCTTTTAAGCTCAAAATTCAGACACCTCTCTGTCGGAGCATCTTCCATTCCTGGGTTTTCGGAGAAACCATTCTGGCCCTAACCCCTTCAATCGGCTTTGCCTCGGTATTGTTTGAAGTCTTGCGTACCCTTTGCTGGATCCTTTCCATGATTACCCTTCAAAACTTCCCCTTTGATGGTGCTTCTTATGATGCCCCCAGTGTTGATTGATGCAGAGCAAATGAATGCATTTTTCTTTGCCAATTTTTATTATCTTTTTTTATCATCATTTTTTTAATTTTTTTTATTATTTTTTTTCAATTTTTTTTTTTGTGC
Organism: Jatropha curcas; assembly: GCF_041381405.1. NCBI lineage: Eukaryota > Viridiplantae > Streptophyta > Magnoliopsida > Malpighiales > Euphorbiaceae > Jatropha > Jatropha curcas. The sequence continues at coordinate 18,501,175 of NC_143151.1, read as the reverse complement.
TTTCACAGGAAAAGATAGGGAAAGAGTATAAACATGATTGGAACGTAAACTGATCCCTTTTTATTGATAAGACAAAATTTGTGTACAAAAGACACTTAGATTTACAAATGAAAACTTGAATGGAAATGAAAATGAAAAGGAAAAAAACTAGACCCTAAAAGATAGACTCCAGGTGGGCTGTGATGGACTAGGATTGGATTGACTGCTTTGTTCTTCTCGATGCTTAAATCGATCAGACAGGTTGTTGTTGGTCTTGAACAATTCCTTTGTTCTTTTGGAGATTTGATCTCAACCTTCTCAGACACAAACTTCATTCATTTCTAAGAAAAGTTCGAAAGGATCGAAAGATTCTTGTTCAGCAATTTTTTTTTGCATTAATCCCATGGTTAGGCAAGGGGTTGGTTGATATTCAGCTTGCTCTTGGGGATGATGGTCCCATTGTCAACCAGGTCTTGTAGACGGTTTTTTCAAAGTCCAGCATGATTCTGCTTCTTGTATGAGTCTTCTTTGAGTTGACCCAACTGGATTAAGTCTTCCACCTTAGTTGCAGTCGCAATGAGCGATTGGAACGTAGGCAAGTACTGTGTTTGAAGTTGTGACTGGTAGACAGGCAGTAAATTCTTGATTATTATGTCAACTTGTTCCTGTTCAGAGGGTCGGTTGATCATTTGAGCAGCTTTGGCTCTCCACCTTGAAAGGAACGAGGAGAAGGGCTCATTGTTCTTTTGTTTAGTGGTTTCCAGCTCCCTCCGGGTAACATCCACTTCGATATTGTAATGGTACTGCGTGTTGAAAGCATTGCATATGTCCTCCCAATTCTTCATTTTGGAACGATCCAAGCTTACAAACCATCTTAATGCAGCACCAGTCAAAGATTGCTGAAACAACTGAGCAAGGAGCTCGCTGTTCAGGCCAAACGGGTTGAGGGCACCCACATACATTTTCAGGTGCGTTTTGGGACAAGTGGTTCCGTCAAACTTGTCCATGTTAGGCATCTTGAACTTGGTCGGCAGTCTTGCTTCGGGGAACAAGGACAAGGAGTCCATGTCCACCACTTCCTTGTGTGTCTTAAGGGCAGTAATAGACCTTTCCAACAGTTCCAGCTTCTCTCTCATTTTTTGAGCTTCCAGCTCAAAAGCAGTTCCAGAGGGCATGTCATCCAGGGCAGGGTTTGAGGACGTCGGTGCAGCACCGGGTCCCTGATTGGAGGCAGCAGGTCCGCTTCCCCCAGCTAAAGCCCCATTTTCATTACCACTACCTAGTTCAGCTATTAGTGCAGTCCTCTGGGCAGCTAATGCCTCATTCATTCTAGCCTCCATTCTAGCCTCCAATTGTTCTATGAGATTTTGGATGTCAGACAGTGATGCCATTGGTGCAATCGGGGTTGTTGGACTTGTAGGTGAGAGCTCAGTTGGTGTTTCGGGTACAGGTGGTCTTTGGAGGGGTACTTGTAAAAGGACATAGTCAAAATGATTAGACTATCCTATATAAGGTGTTTTCATAGGGTATGTGAGATAGTGTGAGGTAGGGTAGTGTTGGTATGCTAGGACACCTAGGATAGGACCCAATGGGGTGTGATATGTAAGGTGGAGTGCTTAGGGCTGGACACCTCGACTTTTCGCAAGGCCCTAAGTTCTCAAGAAAAAAAATTTTGGGCCTTAGGGGCCAAAATGTGAATTTTTGGGCCTTAGGCCAAATTGGGAATTTTTGGGCCTCTGTGGCCAAGAATGTGAACTTTTGGGCCTTAGTGGCCAAATTGTGAACTTCTGGGCCTTAAGGGCCAAATTGAGAATTTTTGGGCCTTAGGGGCCAAATTGAGAATTTTTGGGCCTCTATGGCCAAATTGAAAATTTTTGGGCCTCTGTGGCCAAATTGGAAATTTTTGGGCCTCTGGGGCCAAAATGGGTATTCTTGGGCCTCTGGGGCCAAAATGAGAATTTTTGGGCCTCTGTGGCCAGATTGGAAATTTTTGGGCTTCTGTGGCCAAATTGGAAATTTTTGGGCCTTAGGGGCCAAAATGTGAACTTCTGGGCCTTTGTGGCCAAATTGGGCATTTTTGGGCCTTTGGGGCCAAATTAAGAATTTTTGGGCCTCTGTGGCCAAATTGAAAATTTTTGGGCCTCTGTGGCCAAATTGGAAATTTTTGGGCTTTGGGGGCCAAAATGGGTATTCTTGGGCCTCTAGAGCCAAATTGAGAGTTTTTGGGCCTCTGTGGCCAAATTGAAAATTTTTGGGCCTTAGGGGCCAAAATGTGAACTTCTGAGCCTTTGTGGCCAAATTGGGCCTTTGGGGCCAAAATGGGAATTTTAGGGCCTTAGGGGCCAAGATGTGAATTTTTGAGCCTTTGGGGCCAAATTGAGAGTTTTTGGGCCTTTGGGGCCAAATTAGGAATTTTTGGGCCTTCGTGGCCAAATTGAGAACTTTTGGGCCTTATGGGCCAAAATGTAATTTTTCAGGTCTCAGGGACCAAAATGTAATTTTTCAGGTCTTAGGGCCAAAATATAATTTTCCAGCTTTGAAATGGAATGTTTTTTTTTTCAAGATTCTCTTTTTTATCATTTTCCAGACCCTTTTTTTTTTGTGAAGTATGGGATGAATGCGTGAATGCGCACAACATCACAACATAATTCATTTTTAATGGAATGATTCAGCATCATTGGGTGCATACAGTCCTAAAGGATAGGTTCTATAGGCTATGACACAAATAGAGAATTGGCTTATTAAGGGACCCTTGAACCTTGAGCATGGATATACCTAACCACATGTGAAACAAAGAGTTTCGCGTGGGTCCAACGGTACGCATACTCATGGGCCATCCCCAAAAGGATTAGGGATGGTTTGCGGTAACAGGGAGGACGCTTTGGCTGTCCGTCGACATAATCAAGGAGACCTGCCGATCAGCGCTACTTGCTATCCAGACTCAGAAGTTTGAACAAAAGAGAAGAAATTCATTTGAAATTCATTTTTTATGCAATGGAGAAAAGGATTCTCAATTGTGCAAATAAATAAACAAATTAGAATGATTCAAAGTAAATTTCAATTAGGTCCAAATTCTTTTTGTTAAGCATTCTTAAAGAAAGAATACTTAATCTTTGTTGGGGTACCCTGCAAAACAAAACATAGTAAAATAATACCCTAAAGAAGGGCAGGTTAGTTTACACAACAATTGTAGTCCACTTTATGTAAAACGATTACATAATTCCCCAGCAGAGTCGCCAAACTGTGAACCTCTCCCCAAACATCATAGGCATATGAATGCATATGACAAAGGACAGAAATGCACGTGAGTGTATGAGTCGCCACCTTGTTTAATTATTTTAGGGTAAACTAGGAAAAAACCCTAAGTGACTCCAATTTTAATTAACCTAATTACTAGATTAATTAACCCAATGTTTAAGGCATGGTCTTCGAGCCCGAGGTGGATCCCGAGACTATGTCATGTTGATGAACTAACCAAAACAATGAATGCTTTGCAGGGTAAAATGATGTAATTGGACCAATGAAAATGTTTATGTGATTTCGACTTGCCACTCGGGGTTAGATCCCGAACGTGCCTACGTACTTCCGTTTGAATGGAAGATCAAAGTCAACGTAGTTCGATAGGCCTTCTTTGAAGGTCTTTGAATGGGTATGCTTAATGCATGAGTGTGTGTATGCTTCGTGCATTTTGTTTAGGCATTTTGCCAAAGAATTGATTGATTTGATTTGGCGTTTGTTGCCAAAATGTTGATTGGGCAATTTTATTGCCAAAAATTGACTGATTTAAGGCTTCTAGCCAAAAAGATTGATTTAGGCAATTTGATTGCCAAAATGATTGATTTTAGGCGATTGTCGCCTAAAATGATTGATTTTAAGGCTTTTCGCCAAAAAGAGTGATTTAGGCAATTTGATTGCCAAAATGATTGATTTTAGGCGATTATCGCCAAAATGATTGATTTTAGGCGATTATCGCCAAAATGATTGATTTTAAGGCTTTTAGCCAAAAAGAGTGATTTAGGCAATTTGATCGCCAAAATGATTGATTTTAGGCGATTATCGCCAAAATGATTGATTTTAAGGCTTTTAGCCAAAACGAGTTGATTTAGGCAAGTTGCTTGCCCCAAGATGATTATTTAGGCGATTGTCGCCTAAATTGATCGACTTAAGGCAATTTATTTTCCAAAAGCAATTGTTTGAAGGCTTTTAGCCAAAAATTGTCATTTAAGCGATTTGTCGCTAAGAAACGGATTAATCTCACTTATAGGCAATTTGTTTGCCAAAAGTGATCAATTAAATTGTAATGTAGGCCATTTATTGCCAAGAAAAACGTGTTTTATTAAAGCTTTTTAGTCACAACTATTGATTAATTGGACTTAAGCCGAAACTGTTTGAAATAAAGGCAATCATACCATAGTTATTGATTAATTAGGCTTTAAGCCAATATTATCGGATTTAGGCTTTAATACCACGATTATTAATTAACCGGGCATTTAGCCTAAATTTATTTAATTGAAGCAATTTATTTGCCTAATTATGATGTGGATGCATTTATGCAATTGTAGAATTATTAGGAGTAGAAAAGAAGCATGCATGAAGTGCTAAAATTAAATAGGCAGAATTTAGTTCGTGTACCTGATTTAATCGTCGACCACTTCTTAACTCCAGGTTAAGCTCCTCGTTAAGGTAATATTAATTAATTTGATTTTTAATGACCACTTAACAAAGCAAGAAAGCAATTAAAGCTAAACTAAAATGCAAAAAGCAGTAAAGAATCGCAAGGAGCGTAGGGGAGAAGGAGCGTCCGTCAACACAGACTGCCTGAGGAAAACGGAGTGCCAGGGCCTCTTTTTATAGGTGAAATGGACTGTTTCGGCGGCCGGGCAGCGGGGCTCGGCGGCCGGGTTCGGCGGCTGGGCCGCCGGGGTTCGGCGGCTGAGCTAGGCGGCTGGGCCGCCGAGGCTCGGCGGCTGGGCCGCTGGCAGTCGGCGGCCAGAGCCGCCGTGCCTGGTGGTTTTACTATTTCTCGCTCCGGAGGCTTTTCCGGGAGCTCTGGACCTCTGAAAAAAATTCCGGGACCAGTTCCGCGATCCTCGCGACGTCTCGGACGTTTCAAGTACCATATTGGCATACTTTCGGTGAACTTCCAAAATGGCCTTTGATCCGGTCGGACTGTTTGCAGTCCGAGAAAACTGGCTCTTTGAGCCTCAAAAATTAGGTATTCACAGGCGACTACAGCCGCTGTCGCCGCCCTTAAGGGCGACCACCACTGCCGCGGCCGGGAAAACTGGCCCCTTTTTTTTTTAGCCTCAAAATTTGAGTATTCACAATCACCCTGAACAAGATGAAACTCCAGCTTTGCCCCCAGGCCCGAGACATGATTTGGCCGAGATCGCGGCCCTGTGCCCGGTTTACCTTCCTGACGGCATAAACCCAGATCAAGGCCTTCCTTTGGAGTCTTTTCTGAATAGGGTTCTGTCCATGGATGTGAACCCCTCTTGGGTTTGAGCTTGTTGTTTCCTGTTGCTGAATATGTATGTCATGAAGAATCGCCAACCTAGAGTTGGAGATTTCCGACTACTGACAGTTGTTCGTGACATGCAAATGTATCGTCGCACTGTCTTCATGATAATCATGGGAGAGACCATGTGCTGGGTCAGGAATATTGCCCTTCATGTCACCAACTTTAATGTTCACCATCGAGGATGCCCAATGTTGTTGCAAGCCTGGGCTCTAGATAAGTTAAGCCTGATTCCTCCAGTCCCAGCTCGTTTGATTTCAACCTATGGCCCTGCCAACTTTCAACCTCGCTCCCGAGGACAATTTGATTTTGGGGACAACCCCGTGATTCGGTGGACTTGCCCTTGGTGGAGGATTCGACTAGTAGCTACTGGTAGCATGAACCTTAATTATGTGTTGTATGTCAGTCTTGATCGTTCCATGGCCTACTTTCTGGATGGAATCAACCGCCAGTATGGTGTCATTCAGCGCGTTCCCAAAGTCCATAACTTCGAGAGCGGTCCCGTGACGTAGAGTCTGTTGACCAACCTAGCTAATCGTTGGCGGAGCCGGAACAACTGGTACATGGGTCAGGGAGTGATGCATGACACCGTGACACCCGGGTATGCTGATTGGTTTCATTCCGAGTGACGAAACTGTGTCTTGGAGGGAGCGGTGTTTGATGGCCCAACCAGTGCGATGACTGCTGGTTCTTTTTTTTTTTTTTTTTTGCATATCTTGTAGCTCCTTTGAGCATATTACAGTATTATCTACATTTCCTTTACAGTATTATTTACATTCTGATTTGAGACTTCACTTTATTCCTGCACAAGGAAAACAAAACCACAGAAGCAAAAAAGGAGGTATCCCACCCACTTGCGAGAGTGGTCCACCTTGTTAATGCGGGCATAAATTCCCATCAACATTGTTCTAAAATTAACAAAAGACAATAAAATGGAAGCTAAGTAAAACCAGATAAACAAAAGGATTTTACATTCTTGAAAAAGAAGGGATGACCCTTTTATCACCTACAACATTTAGAAAGAGATAAAATATGCAACTTCTTCATGTATGCATGAGCCTATTTAAGGGCTAGGGATTTTTATTCATGGTTTTTCTTTATCGATCCATCTAAGGAAACCACCGAGAAAATAGTATTTGACCTCCTGATCACCATCTAAAAGAGTCTAACACCCAGGCAAAATCAACAATCAAAACATCTTCACCTTTCTTTTGAACTCATGTTGATCATGTTTATTTTTACTCGTTGATTTGGACTTCTAAAGTAATCTACCAAAAGATAAGAGATTGATTTGATTTTGAATCAAGCATTCTAAGTGAACATGGCATCTAAAATTTCAATTTAGCAAACAAAATATAAAGTTTAAAAAATCTAGCCAAACTTTAAAACATGAGATATGCAATTCTCTTTCCTTAGAATGCAAAATAGAAAGTACTTAGGACAAGTTTATCACACATGTAATGTTTCTCATCTCAAGGCATTTTTGGGTAACCTAGTTCTATTTCACAAAGTGGTTGCATTTTATGCTCCGTGCCACTTGTACTGCATTTTTTTTATTTTTTTATTATTTTTTTTGTGGGAATATAAGCAAAAAGTGATTGAATTTTATGCTCCATACCACTTTTCATTAGAACGGATTTCCGGTATTCCCTCAATCTTGATTTTTCTCTCGCAATACCCTCATCCTTTATTGACTTAAAACATACTTGTATTATGGCTTTAGTTTCCCTTTTCTTCCTACATTTTATTCAAGTTAGGATTCATGCTTCTCTTAAGCCAAAATTATGTCTAGATTTTTAACTAGAGATTTACAATTTCGCTAAAGAAACTTCACATGTCATGTTTCAAACCCTTATGCCTGAGTTCATAATCAAATCTAAACATATGATCACTGGTATATTACTCAAGACTTCCATTTCAAAAAGTGAAATATAAGCAAATCAACATGTAGGGACCAAACATTGAACTAAGGCACAGAACTTTTAATTGTTAAAATTTTCATTTTTTTTTAACCAGACGTTGACCGGGCTGTCGACGCCAAACTCTCGAAGTGATTTCCCGGGACGGATCAAATTTGGCTGATGGATCTGATTCATGTATGCATGAAGAATGCGGGCACACAGGATGAGAAATGCAAATCTAATGTGCTAATAACCAGTATGGAAATAAGATCTCGTTTTCGACGACTGGACCAAAAATTCGGCATGAATAACATAGCAATAATTTACTTTGTACTCAAACATTTCCGGCATTATCTGTTGTGACCGTTCCTTTTGGATTTTACAGTCGGCCATCTTTTCTTGAGTCCCTAATTTTTGCCTTGGAATGAAAGAATTTCCAAAGCGGGATATTTCTTATTATTGTTTTTTTTTTTTGTTTTTGTGTCCTTACTTTTTGCCTTGGAACAGATGTTCCCAAACAGGATCTTATATACAATTTTTTTTTTTTTTTTTTGTAATCTTACGCTTACTTTCAAATAATGCGAGAAATGTGAAAATTCAAAGGAATCGCAACCCCCTTATACCTCCCTTTTCTTTTGGGTATAAATTCACTATAAACGATTGCTTTATGTTATTCAAAACAAATTTGAGGTCCAGTCTCAAAATCAAGGTCAAACGTCCATACCAAAAATTAGCTCTTAAATGCATGGCTGAAACGAAAAGTATTACGTGATGCATGAATATCACAACATATGTACAGTTTATAACATACAGGGAAATGGGAGTTTAGGAAATGCATGCCTTCCAACCTTATCTCTCCCACACACGAATTCTGTTGGTGGAAATTTCGACATCTGTTTCCTAGGATTTGGTCTAATCTCGACAACCAACAGGGGGTTTTGAGATTGACGATATAAACTCTCGGAAATGAATGCGGCATAATAACAGCAAACAGAAGCAGGTGTTCATTAGGGGAAGTGACTAAGGCTTTTAACTACATGCATGGGCTTTAGTCCATTGGGCTTACAAAGTCTAGGTTCCGCAAGTAGGATTCGGGCTTTTTATGGCCCTACTCACCTTTAAAGGTACTAGGCTTGCGGTTGGTAAATTTGCTAATTCTCGGATGGATGTGCCTAAAACGTGAGGTTTAGGCTGGATCCACCTTCAAAGTTAACAAAAATATCGAAAGGTAATATGGGTAGAAAGTGATGAGAAGAGAGAAATGCGGTATGAATGCAAGATCCTAGAAAAATAAAGGAAAGCAAATAAGCACCTACGGACGAGTAAAGAATTTTTCAACGGCTTTCTAATCAATTTTTATTTAGAAAATGTAGGCTTTAGAGTCAATTCCTGATTGCAACCATCTAGTTATATAAAAAATAACCGGGGATTAGTGGTTGTGTCTCCAGTGAAGTCGCCAATCTGTTTTCGCACCGCCCCCGAGCGGCCCGAAAAACGCTCGAAATAATTTTGATTTGGAAATGTGATCTTGGTTTTTAACAAGTGGTGACAAAACCTTTTATTGCACGCGATGCCGATAAATCGGTCTTATAAAACACTTCGAGTCGCCACCCATTTTTTCGGCAATGGGACCGTTTCCAATTAAAAGCGACTTCATTTAATCCCAATTTATTTAAGGCCAATTATTTTAAAAGACTGGTCAGGGGCACCAAGTGCGATTCTAGATAAGGGAATTAGGTACGTCGGCTCGTTAGAAGCCGAAGCCTGGAAAACCGGCCTCTTTTAACCTACAATTTCTAATTTATTTTAATTTTAGAAAAGCCAATTTATTTATACAAATCCAACCCGAATAAATCGAACCGAGTTCCTATGCGGAAAATTATTTAATCGTCCCAAATAAATTCATTCATTGCATTCACAATCATTCAAACCACACCAACCATTCAACCCACATCAGTCAAGTTAAAGTAATCAAAAGACCTGCTCTTGCCTCATGGTTAAAGGCGGGCCACAAACCGAACCTAAAATACATTCTACCCAATTTAAATTCAAGAATACCCTAAGAAACCCGAAATCATGCATAACAATAAATTAACGAACTTAATTAAACCACAATCTGCCCATAATTGGTTGTCTCTTGAATTATTTAAAAGAGTTGAATATTTATTTGATTGCACAAAATTATCATTTTAAAAAGGATAAAAATTATTTCTGGAAACCTAGAACAGTTGCGTCACGCAGCTGTTCTATAGAAGAACAGTCGCGTTACGCAGCTGTTCGCAACTTGGGAAAAACCTCCAGATTCATCAATCGTTTATTTCAAATACAAGATTAAACAAGAAAATAAAAGTGAAATAAAATCATAAACACGAACAGTTCCGTCATGCAACTAGTCGGGGCAATATCATTATGTTTTGGACGTGAACAGTTTCGTCACGCATCTTGTAGCTGCGTGACGCAACTGCTCTAGTCCGTAACTACCTTTCAAACAATCCTTTTTACGTTTTCCTTATATTAAAAATTGTTTCAATATAACTCAGAAATGTCCAATAATGGGCAGAGTACCGTTTAATTAAGATCACACTACTAAAACATCAATAAAATAAATAATAATGAGTAAACAACTAAAAATACCAAGAAAAGTTTTAGATAATTACCTAACCCTCAGATTGAGGATTGTAAACAATCTGGACGTCTTAAGGAACGAGATTTCTAGGTCCCAGAAGTTTTTGTTCACCAAGTTTTAACAAATATCCCCTTTTTCTTTTGCTTTTCTCTCTTTTTTCTCTTTTTGTGATTTTCGTTTTTAACCTAATTTGTTTCTAAAGGCTATTTTTCCTCAAGATAACTCAGAAGAATTTCTGCAGAAAAATATAGCCGCAATTGTCTTTTTTTACGCCCTAAAAATTCCTCCCCGAATAAGATAAAAAACGCAGTATTTATATGGGTAGGGCAATAGGGGATAGCTGCATCATGCAACTGACGGCTGCGTGACGGACCCGATAGCTGCGTGACACAGCTCACTTTCTAGACCATTGCCACGTCTCCAAACAGAATGTAAAACCGTTATGTCGGCTTTCAAGGTGACTTCATCTTAATTGGAGTTGCGTGACGCAACTATCAGTGCCGTCACGCACCTTATAGCTGCGTGACGCAACTCTACTGTAAATCAGTCACCTCAAATTGGTTTAAATCAATCCTTGGGTTTAAAGACTTCCGGACAACTATGATCCCTCATTTCGCGTCCTTGTATCCTCATCGGGTTAGGTGGGGGCATAAAGACACGCGTCAATAAAACCCAATACTGTCGGCGATACCTTGACCGCAGAAGAAAGCAATAGAGGATTAAGGGCCGCTGGCGATGAGAGAAGGCTTGGTCTCACCAGCTTTTGGCTAATCTCGCTGAAAAAAATGAAAGAAAGAAGTTAACGCGACTGTATCGATCGCGAGCCACGATCGTAGCTTCGCTAGCTTGCTGCATCAGCTGGAACAGGAAAGGAGAGAGAGGGATCGGAGTTTCACCATCGAGAGAGAGAGACTGGAATCGCCGAAAAGTCGAGGAGAAAGCTGCGATGTGATTTCCCGATCAAGTCTCTTACAATTGCTATGCTCGCTAGAAATGAAAGGAGAGAGAGAAAGAGAGGCCGGAGATGCGTGGTAAGGAGGCGACGGCGGCAGGGAGGTGGTGGCAGAGGGCGCTAGGTTCGGGTGATCAAAAAAGCGAAAGGGAAAGGGGGAGGGGTGAAGGTCGTTGCTAATAGGAGAAGAAACTTCTAGGGAGTTTGGTTTATGTTTTTAGGAAATGGTTTGTTTGATTCAGGACTGGTTTCGCTCGATTCAGGGTCTTTGCTTAGGTTTCCTTTCGATTTGTTGGCTTTTCAATTGGTTTAATTAACTCTTTAGGTTTGGTTTAACTATATAAAATGTATAATTACATTTAGCTGATTAAATAAATCCATAGGGTGTTAATTTATTAAATTTTTAAATGTAATAAGTTCTATAATGTCATTGGCTAGGATTAATAATTAAATTTTTAAATGAAAAATTTTTGAAAATAAAATTCCGGGTTGTTTGAATTCCCCCCTTATAAAAATTTTTCCTCGAATTTAGAAATGGACACAATAGGAAAAATATAATAAGGAAATAGTATAAAAAGGTAATATAAGAAAGATTACAATTTATAAAAAAGAAATAGGTTAAGTTTAATTACCAGCAAGATAGGAATCTTTTATGTAGAAAGAAAGAGGTAAGGATATTTTTCTTGCATCTCAGTCGCCACTTTCCACGTGCACTCCTCCATCGAATGGTTTCTCCATAAGACTTTGACCATAGGAATCTCTTTAGATTGAAGTTTACGAATCTGGAAGTCGAGAATCCTAACTGGCACTTCCTCATATGTCAAATCTTCACTTACTTGGACCTCCTGTGGCTTTAACACATGAGATGGATTAGGAATGTACTTCCTTAGCATAGATACATGAAAAACTGGATTTACATGAGAAAACTCGTTAGGCAAATCCAGTTGGTAAGCTACTTCCCCAATCCTCATAACTATAGGGTAACGTCCAATATATCTACGAGTTAACTTCCCTTTCTTGCCAAAATGAAGGACATCTTTCATAGGAGATACTTCTAGAAAGACCAAATCACCCTCTTGAAATGTCACTTCTTTATGTTTAGGGTCCGCATAGCTTTTCTGCCTATCAAACGTTGTTTAGGTACCTTCTCATATGTGACTTGAATTAATTCCCACCAATTGTTTATCTCCTATTTCCTCCCAACAAATAGGAGATCTACACTTCCTGCCGTATAGGGCTTCATAAGGTTCCATGCCTATGCTAGCTTGGTAACTATTATTATAAGCAAATTCAATTAATGGAAAGTGCAAATCCCAATGCCCTCCAAAATCCAGTATACACATCTGAAGCATGTCCTCCAAGGTTTGAATAATCCTTTCAGATTGCCCATCAATCTATGGGTGGAAAGTCGTACTAAAGTCAAGTCGAGTTCCCAAAGCTCTGCAATGATTGCCAGAATCTATAGGCGAATTGTGTTCTCCTGTCAGAAATGATAGATACCGAAATCCCATAAAGACGTACTATCTCCTTTATGTATAACCTTGCCAACCTGTCAGCATTATAAGAGGATCTCACTTGCAAAAAATGAGTTGTCTTAGTAAGTTGATCTACTATCACCCAAACTGAATCATAGCCTCCTGGTGTTTTCAGTAGTCCTACCACAAAGTCCATGGTAATTGTTTGCCATTTCCATTCTGGTATCAGTAGTCATTGTAGCAACCCAGAAGGTCTTTGATGCTCTGCTTTTACTTGTTGACAAATAAGACATCTGGACACAAATTCTGTCACATCTTTCTTCATTCCAGCCCACCAATAATTATCTTTCAAATCCTGATACATTTTAGTAGTACCCAGATGCATGTTATAAGCGGCATAGTGGGCTTCATCTAAAATCTCCTTCCTAAGGTTATCAACATCAAGTACACAAAAGCGAGTACCATTTTTGACTACTCCATCATCGTCTATCATAAAGTTCCCTAATTCACCAGTAGCTACTTCTTACATAATTCTTTGGTACGCCAAGGAGGAGCGCGCTGCTGGTACACCCCCTCCCGAGTCGAACCTAGAGTCAAAAGTTGAAATCAAGTCCTGTATTGAGTTTGAGTCTGACCCTGGGTATGAGACTGAGCCAGAGTCCAGTCCCAATTCTGAGTCGTCTGTGTCGGATTTCGAAAATCCAGATTTCAAATTTGATGTAATCTTTGAAGACAATTCTGTCATGATCAATAAAGGCTTGCAAATTATTGACTACCCCGCGTGTCTATCTTTCCAAGCATTTCCAAGCAAAAATAATCATATAAATGAAATAAAAAATGAAAAAGAAACAATAATAATTGGCAAAGAAGAAAATGAACATACATACATTGCATTTGACTGTGTGAACAAGGGACAGGTCAGTGAATGCTTGAGGAAGTTTGCCGATTGTTTCATGTGGAAGGCAAGTGACATCACGGGAATTGACCCAGCAATAGTGGTGCACAAGATTCCAGTATATCCCGAGGCTAAGCCAGTGAAGCAGAAGCTAAGAAGGCTGAAGACCGAATGGTCCTTGAAAATCAAGGAGGAGGTAGCCAAGCAACTGGAGAACAGATTCATAGAACCCATTGCCTACCCGACATGGTTAGCAAATATTGTGCCAGTGCCGAAGAAAGATGGCAAAGTCAGAATGTGTGTGGACTATCGGGATTTGAATAGAGCATGTCCGAAGGACGACTTCCCCCTGCTGCATATCGACTTGTTGGTAGACCGAATGGCGGGACACGAGATGGTCTCCTTGACCGATCTTGTTGTCGGGTACAACCAAATAATGATGCATGTGCCAGACAAAGAGAAAACGGCATTCATCACAGAGTGGGGAACCTACTGCTACAGGGTCATGCCTTTTGGGCTCAAAAATGCCGGGGCAACCTATCAAAGAATGGCGACGACCATCTTCCATGACATGATTCACGAAGAAGTAGAAGTGTACGTGGACGATATGGTTGTTAAATCAAAAACAGCTGAAGAACATACAACAGCGCTTGAGAAGTTCTTCCTTAGACTTCGAAAGTACAATTTAAAACTCAACCCGGCAAAATGTCTGTTTGGAGCTACATCCGGAGTATTTCTGGGGCATATGGTCAGTCGGAAGGGCATAGAAATTGATCCTTCAAAAGCCAAAGCCGTTATGGAAATACCAGCACCGAGGACGGAAAAGGAAGTTCGGGGTTTCCTAGGAAGGCTACAGTACATCAGCCGGTTCATCAATCAATTGGCTAATACTTGTGGTCCGATCTTCAAATTGCTCAGGAAAGGAGTAGCCGTAAAATGGAATGAGGATTGTCAGAAAGCTTTCGACCAAGTCAAGCAATATCTGTTATCCCCACCAGTTTTACAGCCACCAAGGCTAGGAAAGCCTTTGCTGTTGTACCTATCAGTGACAGAAGAAGCGATGGGTGCAATGCTAGCTCAACAAGCAGAAGATACGAGGGTAGAAAATGCCGTGTATTACCTTAGCAAGAGGATGCTAGAATATGAGCTAAAATACAATAAGATAGAGAAATTGTGTTTGGCTCTAGTATGGGCCTGTACAAAGCTGCAGCACTACCTCTCATCTTACACCACCTATGTCATTTCTGAATCGAACCCCTTGAAATTCCTTATGGAGAGGCCGGTTCTTGACTGTAAAATGGCTAAGTGGGTGTCGGTGCTCGCAGCTTATGATTTAAAAATTTGTACAACGAAAGGCGGTGAAAGGCGGAGCCTTAGCTGATCAATTAGCTGAATTACCGGTCGGAGACCAAATGCTGGAAGTGGAATTTCCTGATGAAGACTTGTTAAGCTTAGAAAGTGAAGTCTGGGAGATGTACTTCGATGGAGCTTCGAATTACCATGGAAATGGGGTTGGCGTTGTATTCAAAACTCCTTGTGGAGAATACATCCCAATCGCAGTCAAATTGGATTTCAACTGCACTAACAATGAAGCCGAGTATGAAGCTTGCGTAAGAGGGTTAGAAGCAGCCTTGGAAAAGGAGATAAAGATCCTCAAGGTTTTCGGAGATTCCAACTTAATAGTCTCCCAGGCTTTAAGGAAATGGAAAATTAAAGAAGAGCGTTTGGTTCCTTATCTACAACGCTTGGATGAATTGGCTCAGCAATTTGACGGTTTATCCTTCCATTACTTGCCACGAGCCAAAAATCAGTTTGCAGATGCTCTAGCCACTCTAGCCTCCATGGTCAATGTAGAAGAGGATCGAATCATTCGACCCTTGACAGTGCGGCTACAGAAACAGCCAGCACATATCATGAATTTGGTCGACGATAAGCCCTGGTATTGGGATATACAGAATTATCTTCAGAACGAAGTTTACCCAGAGGGATCCACCAAAACTGATCAACGGACATTGAGACAACTAGCATCCGGATATTTCCTTACTGGGGGAATTCTGTACAAAAGAAGTTGGAATGGCCTGCACCTAAGGTGCGTTGATGAGGAAGAAGCTCAAACCATCATGGATTCCTTACATAACGGGGAGTCTGGCCCACACATGCACGGGATAGCCTTGGCTCAAAAAATCATGAACCTGGGTTATTACTGGTCAACCATGAATGCAGATTACGTGAGGCACGTGCAGAAGTGCCACGAATGTCAAATTTTCGCTAAGTTGCAAAAGCAGCCTCCAGTCAATTTGAATCCTATCACCTCACCATGGCCTTTCGCAACTTGGGGCATAGATGTGATCGGAAAAATCCACCCGAAGGCTTCTAACGGTCATCAATTCATCCTGGTTGCTGTAGATTATTTCACTAAATGGATCGAAGCAGCCTCTTATTCGGCTTTAAATGCCAAGAAGGCAGCACAGTTTGTTCGTACTAACATCCTTTGTCGGTACGGAACACCATTCGAGATCATTACGGATAACGGGTCTCACTTTCAGAGCGAATTTTCTAATTTGTTGAAAGAAACGAAAATTCGGCACCATAAATCCTCGCCCTATCGTCCACAAACGAATGGGGCTGTAGAAGCTGCAAATAAGGCTATAAAAGTCATTTTGCAGAAGACAGTTAAAAAGCATAAAGCTTGGCATGAACAGCTATCAAATGCCTTATGGGGATATAGGACTTCGATTAGAACGCCCACCGGAGCAACTCCGTATTCGTTGGTATACGGTATGGAAGCAGTATTGCCTATTGAGCTGGAAGTTCAGTCGGCAAGGATTATCCAGGAGAGCCAGATCAGCGAAGCAGATTGGGCGAAGAATTATCATTTGCAACTTTTGGGTATGGATGAAAAGCGGTTGCAAGCAATCCACCAAACTCAAGTCTACCAGAGAAGAATGGCACGGCATTTTAACAAGAAGGTCAAAGACCGAAAACTCGAAGAAGGTTGTTTGGTTCTGAAGGAAATTAGACAGCCAATTCAAGATCCACGTGGGAAGTTTCGTCCTCATTGGGCTGGCCCCTATGTGTTGAAGAAAGCATTGTCCGGCGGAGCCGTCATCTTGACTGATTTGGATGGTTTAGAATTTGCAAATCCATGCAATTTAGATCAGTTAAAAAGATATTTTGTGTAAATTGTAATCATTTGCATAATGTAAAACGAACTACATTAGACCTGATTCTCTTCGGAAAAAAGAAATTATATATCGGAGATATGTAGGCAGCCCTCATTGGGTACGGTCTAAACATTAATAAAAAAAGAAAAAACATACCATTTCATGATTCTTTCTTTTTTGCCAACAATAAAAAAAAAGGGATAAAAATAAAATAATAATAATAAAAAAAAAAAACCCGCTAAGTTGAAAACCCGAAAGGGCGGCTTAGGCAAAAATCGGGGCCCGCTAAGTTGAAAACCCGAAAAGGGCGGCTTAGGCAAAAGTGGGTAGCTCGCTAAGTTGAAAACCCGAAAGGGCGGCTTAGGCAAAAATCAGAGCTTGAATAAATAAAGTTGGAAAATGCTTGGAAAGCTTAAAAGACGATAACATGCCCAATTAAAAGCAATAAAGTCAAACAGTCCAAAGTCAAGCAGAAAACTAAAGAGACCAAGAAAAATAAATAATAAAGTCCAAATCCAAAGGAACATACATCCAAAAATCCAATGCCAAAACACCAAAATCCACACCCAAAGTCCCAAGTAAAAGACAAAAGAGTTCAAACAAAGCCAAAACACCAAAAGTCCAAAAGCCAATTAGAGTCTAGGTACCCCGTCGCCTCCGTGGGGCAACGTCCTCCGAGTCATCCCCAGTTGCTGAACTCCCTCCAGCCTCGCCTGTCCGAGGAGCCAACATGATCTCCTCATTAGTCCTAATCCCATCACCAGCGTCAGCCTGAGTCCAACCCTCGAGTGCACTCAGCAATGCGTTCCTCCTTGGCTTTTCCACTGGCCAGACAACGGTCATGAACCAGGTCCGATATTCAGGAGAAGTATGAATACCAGCAGGATTAGGTAAGGGCCTAACCATGTGATGGTCTCTAACCCATGCCCTAAGAACGGCTCGGGTAACTCCCGGAGTGATGGCTGAATCAGCTAAAGAATCATCCATAATCGGAACAGTTTGATCTATCCCCATCTGCCTCAAAACGCGCGAAGCACAGTACCAGGTACAATGTGTAAGGCCTAAAAGGTAAACCTTAGTATGACGAAAGCTAACCTGGATAAAGCGGATGATGTCATACCAAGGTACAAACCACTGCACCTCATTTGGACCCAATTCCATTAGCCATGAAGTCCATGCATCAGCAGACGGGTATGTGATCAGAATCCTCCGCATACGATACTGAGAAGGGTTGTAAGGCAAACGGGTAGGAGCAGCAACCACTTGAAGGTGGTCCTTCAACCAAACCTGGGCAATGGATCCTTTCTATTACAAAGGGATGAACCAAAAAAAAAAAAAAAAAAAAAAAGATGAGAGGAAAATACCTGGAGTATAATCGGGGAAACTGTCCAGTCCTCGAAGCCTAGAGCAGCTCTGTCAAGGCTCCTGATGGTTTCTGCCAGCACAATGCCACCAATGCAACCCATGTCCTCCATCTGCCGAACCATAGGACAGAGTCGCAAGTCCCCGAAACCTGGGTCCTTGTTAAACAAGAAACCAGCTAATAAGCAAAAAACCAAGGCCCGCATCCTCAGCCTCATCCGGTCTGGGTCATCTGAACGGACCTCTGAAAATTCATCAATCAGAGGCAGCAGAATTGCTTTCTGATCACCAACAATCATCGCCCTAGCTTGTGGCCGGCTGAATTGAAATAAATTTTCAAATGACCGAACATACCCGACTTTAACCTCATGCCTGACTAAAGGGGCATTAGGGTCACACCCTATGATAGCACAAAACTCCTCGAAAAGAGGACACATCTCCTCCATCATGGCTCCGAACCGGAACACATGGGCCTCTGGATCCCAAAGCCGGATGCAGGCCCATAAAAAATTCCAGTCGATTACTACCCCCCTGAGAGTAACGATAGGAGAAAGACCATACCTCCCCAAATTGATCTTTTCAACTTTGGAGAGACTCCTAGTCCAGCTGTGCATGCTGTGATTGAAAGAAGGATTCATTCTTTAAAAGCAACGAGAACAAAAGGAGAAGAGAGAAAAGAGAGAATGAGTGAAGAAGCAACCAACAAAACAAGTTTTTATAGAAAAAATGCGCCGAATGAAGGCGGCAGCAGCCGCCGAACGAAGGCGGCAGCGGCCGCCAAATTGCCACCAAATAACGGCGGCGGCAGCCGCCGAATAATGGCGGCAACGGCCCCCACAAAAATCACTTTCAGGCCCCAGAGGCCCGAAAATCACATTCAGGCCAAAGAGGCCCGAAAAATCACAATTCAGGCCACAGAGGCCCGAAAAATCACATTCAGGCCCCAGAGGCCCGAAAATCACATTCAGGCCCCAGAGGCCCGAAAAATCACATTCAGGCCCCAGAGGCCCGAAAAATCACATTCAGGCCCCAGAGGCCCGAAAAATTACATTCAGGCCACAGAGGCCCGAAAATCACATTCAGGCCAAAGAGGCCCGAAAAATCACAATTCAGGCCACAGAGGCCCGAAAAATCACATTCAGGCCCCAGAGGCCCGAAAATCACATTCAGGCCCCAGAGGCCCGAAAAATCACATTCAGGCCCCAGAGGCCCGAAAATCACATTCAGGCCCCAGAGGCCCGAAAAATCACATTCAGGCCCCAGAGGCCCGAAAATCACATTCAGGCCCCAGAGGTCCGAAAAATCACATTCAGGCCCCAGAGGCCCGAAAAATCACAATTCAGGCCACAGAGGCCCGAAAAATCACATTCGGCCGCAGAGGCCTGAAAATTCACAATTCGGCCTAAGGCCCGAAATTCAAAACTCGGCCTAGGGTCCGAAAATTCACAACTCAGACCAAGGCCCCACAATCCCAATTTGGCCCAAGGTCCGAGTTTCGCCTTCAAAATTTGCTCCTTCAGACGGCCACTGGCTCTCATAAATCATTTTTATGATAGCCAGTGGGGGGCAACTGTGAATATCCAAATTTTGAGGCTCAGAAAGCCTGTTTTCCCGGACTACAAACAGTCCGGCCGGACTGGAGGCTATTTCGGAAGTTCACCGAAAATATGTCAATATGGTACTTAAAACGTCCGGAATATCGCGAGGATCGCGGAACAGGTCCCGAAATATTTTTCGGAGGTCCGGAACTCCCAAAAAGGCCCTCGGAGCAAGGCACGGTGTCCACACCGGCCACGGCGGCGCCTGCCGCCGGGCACGGCGGCAGCAGCCGCCTAGCCTGGGCGGCACCTGCCGCCCCACTTCCTGGGCAAGGCCTGCCGCCCAGCGCGGGCGAGGCCTGCCGCCCCACGCGGGCGAGGCCTGTCGCCCTGCGCCCCTGGGCGGGACCTGCCGCCCAGCTTGGGCGACACCTGCCGCCCAGACCAGGCGGGGCCTGCCGCCCCACCAACTGGGCGGCAGTTGCCGCGCTCCCAGGCGGCACCCCCCGCCCAGCGTGGGCGGGGCCTGCCGCCCCACCGACAGGGCGGCAGCTGCCGCCGAGCCAGGCGGCACCTGCCGCCCAGCCCCCTAGGCGGCAGCTGCTGCCCTCCCGGGCGGCACCTGCCGCCCGGGACCCGAAAATGGCCTATAAATAGGCCATTTTCAGTCCAATTTTGGCACCCCGGTCACACCGCCTTAAACAATATTTATCACCTCAAATAAATTATATGGTTATATTAGGAACCCCTTTTATAAACCTAATAACACCATATTCAGTTAAAGAGGATTGTATTAAATTTAAAATAAGAAATAGTACAGTTAAATTAGAATTCACTGAAAAACCTAAGAAGAAGCAATTAAATCTCTTAAAAGCTCATTCAATTAAAATATTAGAGATCAATTCTTTAATTAAATCTAGAGAAGAAGATTTAAAAGATGCAAGAAATAATATGTGTTTAAACAAAATTAAACAGCAATTAGAGACTAAAGAAATACAAGATAAAATCACAACATTAAAAGAATCTATGGAAAAGGAACTATGTGCTGATCATCCACATGCTTTTTGGGATCGTAAACAACACATAGTAGATTTACCATATGAAAAAGATTTTGATGAAAAAACTATTAAAACTAAAGCTAGACCAATTCAGATGAATCCTGAATTGATAGAGCATTGTAAAAATGAAATTCAGGATTTACTCAATAAAAAATTAATATCTAAATCTAGAAGCCCATGGTCTTGTGCAGCTTTTTATGTCAATAAAAATGCTGAAATAGAACGTGGTGTTCCTAGATTAGTAATAAATTATAAACCATTAAATACAACTTTAAAATGGATTAGATATCCAATTCCTAATAAAAAAGATCTTCTAAAAAATTTATATAAAGCAAATATTTTCAGTAAATTTGATATGAAATCTGGATATTGGCAGATTCAAATTGATCCTAAGGATAGATATAAAACAGCATTTACAGTTCCATTTGGTCAATATGAATGGAATGTAATGCCTTTTGGTTTAAAAAATGCTCCTTCTGAATTTCAGAGAATCATGAATGATATTTTTAACCCTTATTCAAAATTTTGTATTGTATATATTGATGATGTACTTATTTTTAGTACCTCTCTTGAACAACATTTTACACACCTAAAAACATTTTGTATGGTCATTCGGCAAAATGGTTTAGCACTAAGTAAAACTAAAATGGATTTGTTTAAAACCAAAATTAGATTTTTAGGACACTATATTGAACAAGGTAAGATCCAACCCATCGAAAGAACACTTGTTTTTGGAAAGAAATTTCCAGATGAAATCACTAATAAACTCCAACTACAACGATTTTTTGGTTGTTTAAATTATGTTATTGATTTTTATCCTAATCTAAATTGCATGATAAAACCATTGCATGATAGATTACGTAAAAATGCTAATCCTTGGACGGAGAAGCATACTCAATTAGTTCAAAAGATAAAATCTTTAGTAAAAGAAATACCTTATCTATATATTCCTAATCCTACAGCATTTAAAATTGTTGAAACCGATGCTTCGGATATAGGATATGGTGGTATTTTAAAGCAACAACTTGATGGTAAAGAGCGTATCATCCAATACACTTCAGGCCATTGGACTCCCGCTCAACTTAACTATTCCACTATTAAAAAAGAAATTTTGAGTATAGTAATATGTATAAATAAATTTCAGTCTGATTTATTAAACCAAAAATTTTTATTACGTATAGACTGCAAATCTGCTAAAGATGTTTTACAAAAAGATGTTAAAAATCTTGCCTCTAAACAAATTTTTGCAAGATGGCAAGCATTATTAAGTATTTTTGATTTTGATATTGAATTTATTCCTGGTAATAAAAACAATATTCCAGACTTTCTTACTCGTGAATTCTTACAGAACAATGGGCAAGAAAAAGGATAAGGGAAAAGCCATCAGACTCACCCACTAAAGCTCTTTCTGAGCATTCTGAAGACCTCACTAAAACCCCAGCCTTAAACACTAAAACCTCTAAAGATCTTCAAAAATGGATTGAACAACTTAGTCAATCTCCTGAAGTTTTAAAGGCGTTGCAAGGTATAGCATCTTCTTCCACAGAGGATACAGGTATGTCTTCTAAACTTAAAACGATCGTACCCGTTCATGGTATGGCTAGTCTGTCTCAAACGGTAGACAGTAAAGACTTATCAAATCCGTTGATGGCTGTGGATTTGCCAAAAATCCAGTATACTCCTCAAAGTATACATAAATGGTTTGTTAAAAATATTTTTGATTATGAAATTGAGATCGAGGATGGGTATAATAATATTAATCCTTGGTCAATTTTAAAACACTATTACCCTGAGGATTGGTATTTTACTCCAAATGATCTTTCAAAACCTCAGGAATATTATCATAATATCTTACTTGATACTGACTCTGTAAAAATTAAACATAATTTTGATCCTAAAAATAAATCTATTATTTTGTATTCTTCCATAAAAATCCAAAGAGTTATTCATCCTAAAGATTGGCCTGCTCCATCCCTTTATACTCCAGTAAAATTCAAAGTTTTATATAAACATGTGCATAGTACTACTTATAATTATTTTGACTATAAAGAAGCATGGGAAAAAGTTTTCTATATTCAAAATCCCACTGCTACTCATTCGTGGTTAATTTATTTTGATCAGTCTTTTCGTACTGATTTAAAGATTCCAAACTGGTTTAAAAAATGGTGGCAAACAAGGGGTTTATCCAATGATATTCTCCCTCCTCCTATCATCTCTTTATATCAGTACTTTAAAACCCATTATAAACTTAGACCTGAAGAAGCCCATATTCCATCCTTAATGTACTATTGTATGGCCTTCTTTACGCCCTGGGTATATCAATGGTATTTGGACACTCAGTATGCTATAGGAACCCAAATTCCTATGTTGATAAAACGTCACAAGATTAAATGGTGGGGCTCTTTCAAGAACTCTACTACTGAACTTAAAATTAATCAATGGATTCGAAATAAACTCTCTCAAACACCTGCATTAACCTATGCCAATACACTTGCTTTAACGGATCAACCCACATTTGGAATTCAAAAGGCACAGTGTCAAGCCAGGTTAGCAGCAGCTAAAACCCCGGATGAGTATAAAAGAATTTGCCAGGAAATGTTCCAGCAACTTTCCACAGATTCTCCAGTAAAAATCTCAAGTAAACCGCCAGCAGGTTCTTCAGATAAATCGTCATCCAAACCCAGTCTAAAAGGCAAAGCCAAATGGGCAGATATGGCGTCCTCCTCTTCGTCAACATCATCATCTTCCCTTGTTTCAAGTAAAGATAGCAATGATGATATTCTTCAATCAATAATAGTAAAAAGTAAAGCTGACAAAAAAGAAAAAGAAAAAGCAAAGTGAAAAGAAAAGAAAAGAAAAAGAAGGACACTTCGTCCTCATCTGATTAAAAAGGAACCTTATTCCTTCACATGTCTCTACAGTAAAAGGCAAGCTCCAACGGCCGACCAAGCACTATTTCTCTACAGTAAAATTCCGTGGCAGACAGAGTAATGTGCATCAACAGTAAAAAGTAAACAGTCTACAGGAAAGAAGATTCTTTGTTTTTTCTATATAAAGGGAGCCTCTCCCCTTGTGAAGGCATAAGTTTAGTTTTTAGTTAAAAACCATAATCCCTCTCTCCTTCTTCGCTCCTAGTTCAAGTTGTAAGCGTTCAAGTTGGAGAAAGTCTAAATCTAAAACTCTTGTAAGTTTTAAATCTTGTATTTATATTTTGTAAGTAAATAAAGTTTGTATTTTATCTTAAACTGCTACTTGTATAAGCCCGTGTTTACGACACCTTTCTCTTCTCCCTCCACACTCTAACTTAGTTCTGGGGATCCCAGGCTAAGGTTGCAGGAACCCTAAACCTTTGTGCTAAATTGTTAATTAAATTTGTTATAAGTATGCTCTGTGGATGCAGCTTAGTCTGATCTTCCACATCAGAAATACTGTGTAAACTGTATGTTGATTCTGAAGTAAAATTATACTTAATGAACTATATAAGTATTCATATAAACCCAATTAATCATAGTATTTTAGTTCACAGTTATAATTTATCTTTAAATGTTTGTATCTGTATTTATTTAAATCCTAGTAATAATCTTAGCTCTCTACATATATATGACTTGTAACTCTTAAGTCTTTAGTCTTTTGTCATAAGTCTTTAGTCTTTTGTCATAAGTCTTTAGTCTTTGTTTTCAAAATCTTTGGTCATAAGTCTTTAGTCATAAAACACGCTTCTTTTGTATTTGTTGGTATCAGAGCCTTTGTCATGATTTAGTGCTACGTGGTAGATATACATAAAAAGTCTTCATTTTATGATATATATAATAAAAGGTTTTGGCTTTGCCTACTGAACCCACGCCTACTGAACCCAGGAGTAAGTCCCATGTGAGTGGCATCTAACGGTTATAACCAGGAAGGGTATAACCAGGTAGTCAAAAAATTTTATCGTATATTATAAAATGGATCCTTTCTTATGTAGATCGGCTAGTAGTAATAGATCTGAAGACTCCGATAACTCAGAAATTAAAAGAGTCATAAATAGAAATGAATTAATTTTGCAAGATTTTAGTAAAGCAATTGATGAATGGGAAATTCCTAAAGTTGATAAAGAACAAATTTATAAAGTTTCTAAATTTAATTTATTTAAAACAGATTATGTAATTAAAACCGAAGAAAGAGATTTTCAATTAAGTAAACCCTTTGAAAGAATAACTCTTTTATCTTCTAAAACGTTGCAACACCATAAGAGTAAAAAATATAAATATATACATATTGGATTAATTCAAGTAGGAATAAAACCTTTAACACGAGAAGGATTAAACACTAGTATACTTGCAGTAGTAAGAGATGCTAGATTCTTAAACTTTCAAGATTCTTTACTTGGATCTGTTGAGACAAGTTTAAGTGAAGGACCGATCTCTTTTGAGGTCTATCCAGATATGACTGTCTCATTAAATGATTTAAATATTTTAGAAAGTATAGTTTTGGAAATTAAAACTCATAATTATAAGATGAAGCAAGGATCAATTCCTATAGCTTTAATATATAAAATTCATTATAAAGCAATGAATTCAGCTTTTGGAACTAAATATAAGTTACAACCTAAAATTGGTGAAACACGATTTTTGCAAACAGACTTAACTAAAACTAACACCGTAATTCCTAAAACTATTCAATGGAAAGATATTACTCTTCCAGATGAATGGATATTGGAAGGGGTCGTACCTCCTCCTGCTCTAGAACCAGTAAAACCAAATGTCAATTTACAAAAAATTGAACAATTTGAAGATGGTAAAGTAACATTAAAATTTAATCGTAGTCAAAGTATGAGGTATACAGGGTCATCTTCGTCTGTTACAACAGATGACAATGATAAACCTAGTTCTTCTATACCTTCTGTAATCTATGCTAAGTATAAAGAACCTGAAAATAAACCCATTATTCAAACCTTAGTAAAACCCAGATATTCTACTTCGGATATTCCAAATAAAATGAAAGGAGTTGATTATAGTCATTCTATCCCACAGGCAGTTTATAATCCTGTAGATAATTATGTAAATCAACAGTCAAACTTGGTTAATTCTGCTCCAGAATCACCAACAGCCTCAGCTATAACTGAAAATGTTAGTGATATAAACAGAGAATTAAATGTTCTTAGTAAAGAAAATATGGAAAAAAGTTTAATAAAAGAAATATCCAAAACTAAAAATTTACTAAAGATAAAAAAGATATTAAAAATATATACTTTTGAAGAATTAAAATTAGAATATTTAGACTATAAAATTAACAACCAAACTAACATTAAATTCTTTGATTGGTATAAATTAATTAAGGAAAAACAATCTGATAAAAGCTTAAACCCAATCACTATTAGAGATAAAAGGCCAGAATGGATAGTAAATGAACAAACTATTAAAAGTGATTTTCCTCCTAAAACAATTAGTAAATTAAAACATCAAGATCATGAGATTATCTGTGCGCCATATAAAGTTGCTCGCGATAATGATACAAATAGTAAAATAATTGAACAGAATAACTTTAGTAATGCAAGTCTAATTTGTTTAAATTCACAACTAAAACGCATAGAAAATATGCTAGAAGATAAACCTTTAGTTATAGAAAACATAAAAGGTAAGGAACCAGTCAAATCCCACATGTTTAAACCTTATCAAATTTCTCAGTCAAGTAAACAAGAATTTGTAAATAAATTAAAAGATCAATTGAGTAAACTTGAGGTTCATTCAGCAACTACTCAACATGTAGCTCCTGACACTACTGAAGCCTTTAGAAATATAAACATTATAGAAGAAAACACCAACTCTGATGTCAGCGAACCTGAATCACAAGATGCTAAACAATTTGAATTAAATCCTATAAATCATCATCGAGAAATAGTAAATAGGGCACCTGACTTAGGCATTATTGATAAACCTAGCACTATATCTCAATTTAAATATAATGCTTCAACAATCTATGAATGGAACATAGATGGTTTAAGTGAATATAATATACTAAGCATTTTGCAACAAATGACAATGGCCGCAAATGCTTATAAAACACAGTCAATCATTTCTGATAAAGCTATTGCAGAAATCCTCATTGCTGGATTTACTGGACAACTTAAAGGTTGGTGGGACTATCACCTCACTGAACAACAACATTTAGAAATATTAAATTCAATCCAAGTAAATGATGAAGGTGAACCAATATATGATGAAAATGGTGAAGTAATTCAGGATGCTGTGTCATCTTTAATTCTCACTATTTCATTACATTTCATAGGAGATCCGTCTCACTTAAAAGATAAAAATGCAGAATTACTAAGTAATTTAAAATGTAAACACTTAAGTGATTTTCAAAATTATAAAACAACTTTTCTCACTAGATTAATGTTAAGAGAAGACTCCAACCAAAGCTTTTGGAAAGAAAAGTTTTTAGCTGGACTACCTTATTTCTTAGGAGAGAAGTTAGAAATAATATTAAACAACAATATGGTCAACCTATACCATACAGTAAATTAACTTATGGTCAATTAATTAGTATAATTCAAAAAGAAGGTTTGCAAATTTGTCATGACTTAAAACTTCAAAGAACAATAAAATATGAAATGCAGAAAACTAAAAAAGAATTAGGATCATTTTGTAAACAATTTGATTATAGTTTAAAATCTCCACAGAAATGTGATGGACAATGCTCGCGAACGCATAAATCTAAAAAACAGTGTAAAAATAAATATCATAAAAGACAATACAGGTCTACACCTAGTCAAGATAAATTTTATTCTAAAGAAAAATATAAACCCCATAGGAAGTCTAAAAGAAACCAACAAGCTAAAAATTCCAATAAAACCTCTTATAAAGATTTAACTTGTTATAATTGTGGTAAAAAGGGACATACTTCAAAATTTTGTAAATTTAATAAAAAGTTGAATGAATTACATTTAGATGAAGAAGTGTTAAATAAAATCCACAAATTATATCTTGACTCTGATTCTTCAGAATCAGAGTCAAGATATATTCCCATATATATATATATATATATATATATATATATATATATATATATATATTTATATATATATATCTTGGTATCAGAGCCTTACGACTTTAGTATTATTAACAATCTACATCTAAAGACTTCATTTTAGTCTATATCTTAAGCTGTCTTGACTATTCCTACTGAACCTATTCCTACTGAACCCGTTGTAAGTCCCTTATGTGTTGTGGGCAGTGAAGGGTATAACCAGGAAAGGTATAACCAGGTAGTCCTCAAAGCTTCTGGTATCTATTAACATGGATCCTTTACTGTGTAGATCAGTTAGTAGTATTAAATCTGATGACTCAGATAACTCTGAAATCAAACGGATCATAAACCGAAATGAATTAATTTTACAAGATTTTAGTAAAGCTATAGATGAATGGGAAATACCTAAAGTTGATAAAGAACAGATTTATAAAGTTAGTAAATTTCCTTTATGGAATACGGATTATGTGATTAAAACTGAAGAACGAGATTTTCAACTTAGTAAACCGTTTGAAAGAATAACTTTGCTTTCACCTAAAACTTTACAGCAACATAAACATAAAAAATATAAATATATTCTTATAGGATTAATACAAGTAGGTATAAAACCTTTAACTAGAGAAGGATTAAACACTAGTATATTGGCAGTAGTAAGAGATGCTAGATTTTTAAATTTTCAAGATTCTTTATTAGGATCTGTTGAAACAAGCTTAAGTGAAGGACCGATCTCTTTTGAGGTCTATCCAGATATGACTGTTTCTTTAAATGATCTAAATATTTTAGAAAGTATAATGTTAGAAATTAAAACTCATAATTATAAAATGAAGCAAGGATCAATTCCAATTGCTTTAATCTATAAAATTCATTATAAAGCTATGAATTCTGCTTTTAGTACAAAGTATAAACTACAACCTAAACTTGGAGAAACGCGATTTCTTCAAACAGATTTGACTAAAACCAATACTGTTATACCTAAAACCATCCAATGGAAGGATATCACCTTACCAGAGGAATGGATTTTGGAAGGGATTGTCCCTCCACCTGAACAAGAAAAGGTAAAACCAAATGTTAATTTGCAAAAAATTGAACAATTTGAAGATGGTAAAGTAACATTAAAATTTAATAGAAGTCAAAGCTCTAGGTATACAGGATCTACATCTTCTGTTGTGACAAATGATGATAAACCAAAAATACCTTCAGTAATTTATGCAAGATATAAGGAAAACGAGCCTAAACCAATTATTCAAACATTAGTAAAACCTAGGTATTCTACATCAGATATACCTGCATCTAGTCAATCATTTAAAATGAAAGGAGTTGGTTATAGTAATTCAGTCCCACAGGCAGCATATAATCCTGTTGACAATTATTTAAATCAACAATCCAATTTAGTAAACAATTCACCAGAGTCACCAACAGCTTCAGCTATCACTGAAAATGTTAGTGAAGTAAATAGGGAATTAAATGTTTTAACTAAAGAAGATATTAATAAAGATTTGGTAAAAGAAATTACAAAAACTAAAAATTTAATGAAGATTAATAAAATATTAAAAACTCATGTTTTTGATGATTTAAAAGAAGAATATTTAAATCACCAACTTCAAACCCAAACTAAAATAAAGTTTTTAAATTGGTTTTCATTAGTTAAAAATAATTCAGATAAAAGTCTTAATCCAATCACAATTCGTGATAAAAGACCAGAATGGATAGTAAGTGATAGGATAATTCAAAGTGATTTTCCACCTAAGGCAATAAGTAAATTTAAATATCAAGATAATGACATTACCTGTGCACCATATAAAGTAGCTAGAGAAAATGATTCAGATAAAAAATTAATTGAACAAAATAATTTTAGTAACGCTAGTTTAATTTGTTTAAATACACAATTAAAGAAGATAGAACAATTACTCCAGGATAAACCAGTAGTAGTTGAACCATCTAAAGGTAAAGACCTAGTAAAATCACATATGTTTAAACCATTTCAGGTATCTAAGTCTAGTCAAAAGGAATTAAATTCTAAGTTCTTAGGAACCTTAAAACAACAGCTTAGTCAACTTGAGAACAGCTCAGAATCTACACATCATGTAGTTCAGGATACCTCTGTAAATCTTTTAGAAGAAACTTCTAGCACTGAAGTCAGTGAACCTGACCTAGAAGATGCTAAACAATTTGTAAATAATATAACCCATAGAGAATTAGTCTCTAAGGCACCAGATTTAGGACTAATTGATAAACCTCCATACATATCCCAATTTCATTATAATGCTAACACATTATATGAATGGAATATTGATGGATTATCTGAATATAAAATCTTAAGTATTTTGCAACAAATGACAATGGCTGCAAATGCTTATAAAACTCAGTCACCTATATCTGATAAAGCAGTTGCTGAAATCCTTATTGCAGGATTTACAGGACAATTAAAAGGTTGGTGGGATTATCATCTCACTGAAAAAGACCAATTAGATATTCTAAATTCAGTTCAAGTAACTGATCAGGATGAACCTTTATACGATGAACATGGTGAACCTATTCAGGATGCAGTTGCAACCTTAATTTTAACCATTTCATTACATTTTATAGGAGATCCATCACACATAAAAGATAAAAATGCTGAACTTTTAAGTAATTTAAAATGTAAACATTTAGGTCAATTTTAGTTCTATAAAACCACTTTTCTTACACGATTAATGTTAAGAGAAGATTCAAACCAAGCATTTTGGAAAGAAAAATTCTTAGCTGGTTTACCTTATTTTTTAGGGGAAAGAGTTAGGAATTATATTAAACAACAACATGGTAACCCAATTCCATATAATAAATTAACGTATGGTCAATTAATTAGTATAATTCAGAAAGAAGGATTACAGATTTGTCAAGACTTAAAACTTCAAAGAACTTTAAAATATGAATTAAAAAAGACTAAACAAGAATTAGGAAGTTTTTGTAAACAATTTGATTATAATATAACTCCTACACAGCAATGTAGTGGTCAATGTTCTAAACCATCAAGCTCTAGGAAACACTATAAAAAACATTATAGGTCTAAACCTAGTAAAGATAATTATTATCATAGAGAAAAACCTAAACATTATAAGAAATCTAAAATTAAAAAACCATATAAAAGGTCTGATAAAACCTCATATAAAGATTTAACTTGTTTCAAATGTGGTAAAAAAGGACACACTTCTAAGTTTTGTAAGTTCAATAAAAAATTGAATGAATTAGGATTAGATGATGAAGTGATAAATAAAATTCATGAATTGTATCTTACTTCTGATACATCAGATTCTGAGATACAAGAAAGTGAACATCAAATTGATGAACTTGGTTCAACAACCAGTTCTTCAGATAAATCAATAAATATGCTAACTAAAGATCAGAGTACACTCTTAGAGGTAGTAAATAGTATTACAGATAATGATCTTAAAAGTCAACTTCTTAAAAAATTAATTAAAAGCTTTGAAGAAGATAAGGAAGTAAAAATTATAACACCTAAAATTCAAACTAACACTTATGATTTAACAACCATATTAAATAGGAATAAAAAGATAGATACAGATTTGTCACTTAAAGATTTATATAAAGAGATTAAATTTTTAAAACATGAAGTTAAAGAATTAAAACATCAGGCACAGTTAAATGCAACAAAAATAAAAAGTTTAGAAACTCAACTAGTATCTAGTTCCTCTTCGGAAGAACCGGATGACGAAATAAAAGGAGAAATGAATGAACTTAATGAAGAAGAAGAAATAAACCCTAATTTTCTCTTTCTTTTACAAGAAATAACATCTAGAAAATACTTGGTAAAAATAACTTTACAAATTTCAAATGATTTTATTATAAATGGTATAGCTTTGTTTGATACAGGCGCAGATTTAAATTGTATAAAATCTGATTTAGTACCACATAGGTTTTGGTCAGAAACTCATGAAAAACTAACTACAGCTAATAAATCTAAACTAGAAATTCTAGGTAAAATTAATGCAGATATTATAAACAATGATTTAGAAATTAAAACAATATTCTTGCTTTCACCACAAATAAATTATATGGTAATATTAGGAACACCATTTATAAACCTAATCACACCATATTCAGTAAAAGAAGATTGTATTAAATTTAAGATAAAAGGCAGTAAGGCTAGGCTAGAATTTACTGAAAAACCTAGAAGAAAGAATTTAAATTTATTAAAAGCTCATTCCATTAAAACTTTAGAAATTAATTCTTTGATAAATTCTAAAGAAGAAGACTTAAATAATCTGAGGAATCATGCATATCTTCAGAGAATTAAAAACCAATTAGAAGATAAGGATATTCAAACTAGAATTAGTAAATTGAGAGAATTCATGGAAAATAGACTATGTGCAGATCATCCAAATGCATTTTGGAACCGTAAACAGCATATAGTAGATTTACCATATGAAAAGGACTTTGATGAGAAGTCCATTACAACTAAAGCCAGGCCCATTCAAATGAGCCCTGAACTTATAGCACATTGTAAAAAAGAAATTAAAGATTTAGAAAATAAAAAACTAATTAGCAAATCTAGAAGTCCCTGGTCTTGTGCAGCTTTTTATGTCAATAAAAATGCTGAGATAGAACAAGGAGTGCCTAGATTAGTAATTAATTATAAACCATTAAACACAGCTTTAAAATGGATTAGGTACCCATTACCTAATAAAAAAGATCTATTAAAACAATTGTATAATGCAAACATTTTTAGTAAATTTGATATGAAATCTGGTTATTGGCAGATCCAGATTCATCCTAATGATAGATATAAAACGGCATTCACTGTTCCTTTTGGTCAGTATGAATGGAATGTAATGCCTTTTGGATTGAAAAATGCTCCTTCTGAATTCCAGAGGATCATGAATGATATATTTAATCCCCATAGTGAATTTTGTATAGTATATATTGATGATGTTCTAGTTTTTAGTAGAACATTAGAAGAACATTTTAAACACTTAAAAACATTTTGCATGGTAATTGAAATGAATGGATTAGCCCTGAGTAAACCTAAAATGGACTTGTTTAAAACTAAAGTCAAATTTTTGGGTCATTACATTGAACAGGGTGTTATCCAGCCCATTGAACGAGCTATGGTCTTTGGGTCTAAGTTCCCTGATGAATTAACTAATAAAACCCAACTCCAACGTTTTCTTGGATGTTTAAATTATGTTATAGATTTTTATCCAAACCTAAATTGCATGATAAAACCATTGCATGACAGGCTTAAGAAAAATGCTGGCCCATGGACAGCCCAGCATACACAGTTAGTAAAAAAGATAAAGGCCTTAGTAAAGGAAATTCCATATCTTTATATCCCTAATCCAATAGCATTTAAAATAGTGGAAACTGATGCGTCAGATATTGGATATGGTGGTATATTAAAACAAGTAATTAATGGTAAAGAACGTATTATTCAATATACATCTGGTCATTGGAACCAAACTCAATTAAACTATTCTACTATTAAAAAGGAGATTTTAAGTATAGTTATTTGTGTCAATAAATTTCAATCTGATTTATTAAATCAAAAGTTTTTACTTCGAATTGATTGTAAATCTGCAAAAGATGTTTTGCAAAAAGATGTTAAAAATCTTGCTTCTAAACAAATTTTTGCTAGATGGCAAGCACTACTTAGTATATTTGAATTTGATATTGAATTTATTAAAGGAAATAGCAACAACATTCCAGACTTTCTGACTCGAGAATTCTTACAGAACAATGGGTAGGAAAAAGGATAAGGGCAAAGCCCCTAAAGAAGAACCTGAATCACCCACTAAAGCTCTCTCTGAGCACTCAGAAGACTTACCTAAAACCCTAAACACTAAAACCTCTTCAGATCTTCAAAAATGGATTGAATAGCTCAGTCAATCCCCTGAAGTGTTAAAGGCGTTACAAAGTCTAGCGTCCTCTTCCACAGAGACGCCAGGTATGTCTTCTACACATAAAACGATCGTACCTGTTCATGGTACGGCTAGTCTGTCTCAAACGGTAGACAGTAAAGACTTATCAAATCCGTTGATGGCTGTGGATTTACCAAAAATCCAGTATACTCCGAGTATACATAAATGGTTTGTTAAAAATATTTTTGATTATGAAATTGAGATTGAGGATGGCTATAACAATGTTAATCCTTGGTCCGTTTTAAAACAATATTATCCAGAGGATTGGTATTTTCTTCCAACCGATCTTTCAAAACCTCAGGAATATTATCATAATATTCTTTTGGATACAGGATCAGTAAAAATTAAACACAATTATGATTCTAAAAATAAATCTATTATTTTTATATTCTTCTCTTAAAATCCACAGGATTATTCATCCCAAGGACTGGCCTGCTCCTTCTTTTTATACACCAGTAAAATTTAAAGTTTTATATAAGCATGTACACAGTACTGCTTACAATTATTTTGATTACCGCGATGCATGGGATAACATTTTTGCTATTCAAAACCCCACTGCTACGCATTCATGGTTAATTTATTTTGATACTTCATTCCGTACTGACTGTAAGGTCCCTAATTGGTTCAAAAAATGGTGGCAAACCAGGGGTATTTCCAATGAAATTATCCCTCCTCCAATTCAGACCTTATACCAGTATTTTAAAGCCCATTATAAACCCCGTCCTGAAGAAGCCCACATTCCATCACTTATGTACTATTGTATGGCCTTCTTTACGCCCTGGGTATATCAATGGTATTTGGACACTCAGTATGCCATAGGAACTTATCAAATTCCTACATTGGTAAAAAGACACAAGATTAAATGGTGGGGATCGTTCAAAAACTCTACCACTGAACTTAAAATAGATCAATGGATTCGCAATAAACTGTCACAGGTTTCTCCATTAACCTATGCGACTACTCTTGCTTTAAAGGATCAACCTACATTTGGAATCCAAAAAGCACAGTGTCAAGCTAGGTTAGCTGCTGCTAAAACTCCAGATGAGTATAAAAGAATCTGCCAAGAAATGTTCCAACAACTTTCTACAAGTTCAGATTCTCCAGTAAAACCCTCATCAAGTAAACAGCCAGCAGTTTGTTCAGATAAATCATCCAAATCCAGCCACAAAAGTAAACCTAGATGGGCTGATATGGCGTCCTCTTCTTCATCATCTTCATCATCGCTTTCCTCTAAAGAAGACAGTAATGATGATATTCTCCATTCAATAATAGTCAAAAGTAAAGCTGCCAAAAAAGCAAAAGACAAATTAAAGCAAAAAAGCAAAGTAAAGAAAAAAGAAAAGAAAAAGAAGGACACATCGTCCTCATCTGAGTAAAAGGCAGGTGAAACCTTATTTCACCATCATTCAACACTAAAGGCCAAATCACTGTGTCTACAGGAAAAGCCAGCGCATTATGACCACAGTAAAGATTCGATGGCAGACAACCAACTGTTCATCCACAGTAAAGGTCAACACTGTTCAAGATTCGGTGGCAGACCAGGCACTATTCATGAATAGTAAAAGTAGAATAGTAAAGATTCTTTTCTATGTTATTTAAAGGGAGCCTATCCTCTTGTGAAGGATAAGCTTTATTTTTGGTATAACCATAGACTACTCTAAACTCTCTCATCCTCCTCTCAAAGTTCTTAGTAAGCATTCAACGTTCGAAGTCTGGATTGTAAACTTTAAATTTGTAAGTTTAAATTGTATTTCATATTTGTATTTAAATAAAGTTATTTATTTAAATTTATAAACTGTTACTACTAAGCCCTGTTAAAGGCTTCCTTCTCTTCTCCCTCCACACTCTGACTTAGTTCTGGGGATCACAGGCTAAGGTTGCAGGAACCCTCAACCGTAACTAAAATCAATTAAAATTGGTTGAGTTGATTGATAAATATTAAACTGTGATTTGTTTGTTGTATAAGTATGCTCTGTGGATGCAGCCTAGTCTGATCTTCCACATCAGAAATACTGTTGTGTGTTTTGATTTAAACAGTGTTTGTTTGTTCATATTAAAAACGATAAACAGTAACTATTTCTTAAAAGCAATCTAAACAGTACTTGTTTAAGTATTGATATATAGGCTGGAAACCCAGAGGTGCGGGCTACTGGTCCAAAGGACTATTCAAATAGTCATCTTCTTGGTATAACAAAGCCACATATCATACTTAATCTGTATGTTGATTCTGAGGTAAATGAATTTCATAAGCATTCATATAAATCCATTAAATCATAGCATTTTAATTTATAGTTATGATTTGTCTTTAAATATTTGTATTTGTATGTATTTAAATCCCATTAATAATCTTAGCTCATTGCATATATATGATTTCATTTAAAATTTGGTTTTAAATACTAAGTCGGGCGATCTTGGTGGTATCTTATATATATATATATATATATATATATATATATATATATATATATATATATATATATATATATATATATATATATTATAACATAAAAAAAAATAATAATAATTAAGTAAGCCTTACCACCCAAAAGTGGTTCGGCCTCTTAATGAAACCAAGGGATTTCCTTCTCCAATCAAGCATGCTAACATAACTCTTATGCACCAAAATATCCATTTCAACCCTCATCATGCATTATCTAAACCAATTCCACACTTTTTCAAACTTGTCTTATTTTTTTTATCAAATAAATCCTAAAACATACAAATAATCAAGAGAAACTTTCTCACACTTGATTCTTACATACTTTATCTAAATAAACCTATGCTTCAAGACAGAAATTTTCCAACATTAAAATAAACTTGACCCTTGCTGTGTTCTTGAGACATAACTTGAGTTATAGGTCTCCAAATTGAGTGAAGTTAAATTCAATAGAAATATAAGACAAAATGCTACAAATGTTATGTAGGGATCACAGCCCAGATCAATTTGTAAGATGTTAAACAAAGGCTAGGAACACAGACCAACAATCCAAACCTGATTCAGCAAAAAAAAATCCAATGTTTATTAAATTCCTACTTATCCAAACACTAAAATTAAACTAATCCAAAACCAGGGAAGTCTCAAGACACAAGGAAACAACTCTCATGAAGAACTCAGAACATAATCTTTCCATTATAGTGGTCAAAATGGGCACTTAATTAAAAGATGCATGTGGCCCGGCATAACAGAGTCAGTTTGGGTTTTTCAGCTATAAGTTGAGCTATATTTATCCAAATTGGACACAAGAGGATGGGTTGGAAAACTAAGAAGTAGAACTACAACTTTCATGAAGAGCTTAGACACAAATGGAAAACAAAAGGGATCGAAAAATAGTCCTTAAGCTCACCCAATAAAACATTTTCCCCAAATTCAGCTTGCTTTAACCATGAAAGAACATGAAAGACAGTTACATGGTAGAGATTTCTACCACATACTCAATACTCATCAAACATCACCCAAGAGCATGTTATTGCAACCAAAGTTCAACAAATCAATCATTTCATACAAAATCCCAAAATACATACATGATAGCATAAATGCACAAAATCAAAAATTAAAGTAAGGTAAGTGTGTTTATGAACACTAACCTTAAAAATAAGCTTTAGCAAGCTTAAATTAAAGCTTTCTAAGCTCTAACTTTGCCTTTACTCCATGGTAGAGGTTTCCCCAACCTTTGGATTAAGTAGAGAATCTCCAAATTTCTTGAAAATAATCACCACAAAACACTTCTCAAGCTTAATTCTCTAAGATTAATTACTTAAATCAAGTTGGGTGGGTTCAATTTGATGGATTTAACAAGTAATAAGTGAAGAAAAAAAAAGAAGAGAAGAAGAAGAGGGATTTGGCGTTGAAGAGAAAAAGTGGTTGCTCAATAATTGGAGTTGACCTTATAAAATGATCAAAGGGTATTTTGGTCTTTTTCCATAATTGGATGGCTAGAATTGAGTCAATAGTAATCTAATCTAATGGCTACAAATATTCTCCAATTAAATTCCTTCAAAATATTATTTATTTCCACAAAATTCTTAAATTTACTCCGCAAAAATAATTCCTCAAATTTCCTTACTTAATATAACACCATAATTCACTATTCGCTAATTATTTCAATTCTCCAAAAATATTCATTACTTACTCTCCACCCATAAAAATCATGTATGTATACTCCAAAAATATTAAATAAATTATAAAACATAAATAGTAATTTTTTCGAACCAAAATAATACTGATTCTCGGACCGGAGGTACTATTCACAGACCGGTGGTACTATTCATAGCCCGGTAAATCACTATCCATCCATAATTAAGTATATTCAATATCTTCCTCGGGTCTAAATAAAATATTATCCCCCCTCTTTGCAGCACCATTCATGACCTGATAAAATAATACCATTTTAAGATTCGAAAATTTTGGGGCGTTACAGTTCCGCCGAAATTTCGATATAATCTAGGCTAATCATATATAGTAATTAAATAAATGTGTTTATTTAGATTAATTCTATACCTTGATATTTTTAAAATAAAGTTCTTTATTTATTTTACTATTATTATATTATTATTTAATACTTTCGTATCTATTTGAATTGGTATATGAATGTTTATTTGAGCTCTTGCATGCTAGTGCTTGATTACTTGATATGCTTGCATTTAATTGTAATATTTGATTATTTGTGTTGTGACATTGCTATGCCTTATTTGTGTTGTGACATTGCTATGCCTTGTTTGTGTTAAGTTGGGATGAAGTGGGTCACTATGGGTTTGTGAGGACGGTACTGGAAGCGATGAAAACATGAAATTTGACCGTCGGCCAGGTATGGAGAGATCGGCGCCCCTGTGTGCACCTGATGATATGATATGGATTATACGGAAAACCACAGGGTGGCCTCCTGTTGGTATAGAAAAGAAAAGAGAGAATGGAAAAATAATGAGAGGGCTGGTCAAGTGAGGATTAGATCGGTCAGCCATGTATGGGGGATCGGCTCCCTAGTACACACATCATGAGAGGATGGGCATGTGGGAGGACGGCTCATCGGGGGTTTTGGTGACGGCAGAGACTAATTTCCACGTGATGTGATTATATGAAGCTGTTAACAATTGTGAGTGTTGTTATGCCATTTGTGTGACTGTCAGCGTGGTCATATAACTAGTCGAACGACTAGATTGATATATTTACACATTCGTGTGAATGCATGTGTTGTGCAATAATTATTATTCCTTATAAAACTCAAATGTTTTGTTTAACTTTTCAGGAAGTAAGTTCCTCTTTATTCCGGTTTAAGTTCTGTTTCTTCACCGCAGAGCTAGAAAGAAATTTTTCCTAGTTTCAGTGATTATTTTGCCATATGACTATATGTACAAGAACCTATTTATATATGTCTGTTAGTGAACTCCGCAGTTGCATGATTTATGTACCTCTAGTTGTGTATTAATATAGGTGTAAGGATTTTATGAGCCCATATTATAAATGTAATGTATTACAAATTGGGCAAATCTATGAAATGTGTAAAATGTTAAATTTGGGCCAAAATATAATATAATTATGAGGTTTATTGCGCATGGTAATATAGGCTGAATGATAGAAATTCATATTGAGATAGTTAAATTTTAGTGATTCAGGCTTACTACGGGCTTCGGGGGCCTTAAGCTTACTTAGGCCCTAGTGCCGATCCGACCCATGGAAATGGGTCATGACATTAATGGTCTCCTTTTCGCTGAAATATGAGTTAAACTTCCCAAAGATTTTCGACTGAGAGCATCAACCATTACATTAGCTTTCCCAGCATGATACTGAATGGTACAATCATAATCCTTAAGAAACTCCATCCAGTGCCTCTATCTCAAATTTAGATCTCTCTGATTGAAAATATACTTCAAACTTTTATGATCAGTAAAGATCTCACATGACACACCATATAAGTAATGTCTCCATATCTTCAATGCAAAAATTATGCTTGCCATTTCTAAATCATGAGTGGGATAATTTTGCTCATGCTTCTTCAACTATTTAAAAGCATACGCAATAACTCGACCATGCCGCATCAAGACACAACCCAACCCCACTTTGGATGCATCACAAAACACAACATACCCTTCATTGCCTGATGGTAAGGTTAACACTAGAGCAGTGGTCAAACACTCTTTCAGCCTCTAGAAACTTGCTTCACAAGAATCACACCATATGAATTTGGCATTCTTCTATGTTAGTCTTGTTAATGAAGCTGCTATTCTAGAAAAATCTTGCACAAAATGATGGTAATAACCGGCTAACCCAAAAAGCTACGAATTTCTGTGACCGAAGTCAATATAGGCCAGTCAATAACTACCTCAACTTTCTTAGGATCAACCATGATTCCATCTTTAGATACCACATCACCTAAGAATTTCACGCATTCTAACCAGAATTCACATTTAGAAAACTTAGCGTATAACCGATGCCCCCTCAGAGTTTGTAGCACAATCCTCAGATGGTGCATATGTTCTGCTTCAGTTCTAGAATAAACTAGCATGTCATCAATGAACACAATCACAAACTAATCTAAGTAAGGCTTGAACACACGATTCAGCAGGTCTATAAAAGACACTATAGCATTGGTGAGTTCGAATGACATAACCAGGAATTCATAATGACCATATCTGGTTCTGAAAGCCATTTTAGGAATGTCTTGCTTTCTGATCTTCAGTTGATGATAACCAGATCTAAGGTCAATTTTTGAGAAATAAGAAGCTCCTTGCAACTAATCGAATAGATCAT
The DNA here is from genome assembly GCF_041381405.1 of Jatropha curcas. Lineage (NCBI taxonomy): Eukaryota > Viridiplantae > Streptophyta > Magnoliopsida > Malpighiales > Euphorbiaceae > Jatropha > Jatropha curcas. Next base: position 18,461,039 of record NC_143151.1, on the reverse strand, counting down.
CAATCCTAGGAAGCAGATACTTGTTGTTTTTCACTGTCACCTTGTTCAACTGCCTATAATGGATACATAGGCGAAGAGAGCCATCTTTCTTCTTCACAAAAAGGACCAGAGCACCCCAAGGTGAAGTGCTTGGTCTGATAAAGTCTTTGTCTAACAATTCCAACAACTGCTCCTTATGCTCTTTTAATTCTGCAGATGCCATCCTATAAGGTGGCATAAATATAGGCTCTGTGCCTGGAACTAGATCAATGCAAAATTCAATTTCTCGATCTCGGGGAAGACCGTGTAATTTCTCTGGAAACACATCCAAGAACTCATTCACAATCAGCACCTCTTCAACTTTGCAGGTTTCCGCAGTAGTGTCCTTTACCAGTGCTAGATACCCTTGACAGCCTCTTTCCAGCATCTTTCCTAGCGCTTATTGCAGAAATTAAATTCTAAGGAGCTATGCTTTTATCCACCTATAAATAAGCTTCTCACCATCTGGTAGATTAAAAGCGATTTCTTTCTTTTTACAATGAACCTCTGCATCATACCTCGACAACCAATCCATACCCAATATAACATTGAAGTCAATCACATCCAAGATAATTAAATTCACAGGTAAGTCTCTACCCTTAATAACAATAGGGCAGTCCAAAATGACAGCATTAGTGTAAACGGGTTCACTTAAAGGTGTTGATATAAACAAAGGAAAGTCTAACTGATCGAACACTCTATCTATTTTAGCGCAAACCTAGGAGATATAAATGAATGGGTGGCACCAAGATCAAACAAAACTCGTGCCTCAAATGAACAAATAGTAAGAATACCTGCAACTACAACATTGGATGCCTGAGCATCCCCCTGGGTCAAATGGAAAAGTCGAGGTTATCCTCCTATAGATTATGAAGCTTGTCCAAAACTCTGACCTCTGCCTCTACCAAAAGAACTACAGCCTTGTTGGCCTGCAAATCTCGAACCCGATGCAGAAGGTATGGCAGTAGGACTGGGATGGTATATGTCATAGCTAAAGAAGTGGGCAATCTCTAGCATAATGCCCAATCTAGTGACATCTGAAGCAAGTGTTAGCATCAAAATTACATCCTTCTTTATGAGCTTTACCACATCTGTGACATACGGTCCCACTAGATCTGCTACTGCCAAAAACAGAACTGTATCCACTGCTAGAACTACCAATATCAATACCCTTTCTCAGCCCAAATTTCTTCTTATCTTTCTTCTTACCAAGATTTCCTCTTCCTTGGAACTGAGAACCTGGAGACTGTGTACCCATAGCAAAGGATCCACTCATCCTCGATACACCAGGATTCTCAAATGGAGCTACAGTCCTACTACCTCTTCTGCCTGAAATCACCCGCTCAGAAATGTACTTGGTCTCCATCTGCCTAGCTGAATTAATTACAGAACTAAATTCTTGCTCCCTCTACTGAAATAAAATACGTATGTTGCATTCCGCCCACTAATGAACCTATATATCTTAGTGCCTTCATCTGATATGGATCCTAGAGCATATCTGCTCAACTCTATAAATCTGGTGGCATACTCATCAACAGACATATCTCCTTGAACCAAGGACTTAAATTCTCTCATTTTAGCTCTCCTAGTCCCTTATGGTATAAAGCGGTTCGTGAAAAGAGCAAAAAACTGCTGCCAAGTGTCACGATCCGAAACCATGGGCCGGACCGGCACTGGGGCCCAAGTAAGCATAAGGCCCCCAAGGCTTGTAGTAAACCTAAACCACATAAATTCAACCATAATAATATGAATTTCAAACAAATCAGTCCATATTGCCATAAATAATAAATCTCATAATTATATTATACTTTGGCCCAAATCTAACGTCTTAAACATTTTATAGCTCGAGCCCAATTATAATACAAAACATTCATAATATAGGCTAACTTGTTCATCCATTCACTTAAATGAATAACTAAACATCCACCTAAGTTAATCGATTACAATCCTATAACTACGGAGTTCACTAACAGATAAATATAAATGAGTTTTAGTACATATAGCTACATAATTTAAATAATTGCTGACTCTAAAAGTTACTTTTCTAGCTCTGCGGGGAAGGAGACAGAGCTTTAACCGGGACAAAGAAGTATCTACTTCCTGAAAAAGTTAAACAAAAGAAATGTGAATATAATAATGAATAGTAATTATTGTATAACACAAGCATTCACACGAAATGCTTCCTAAAGTACTAAAATGAACATACTGCTGGTCAAGCATATGACACAACATCAGCATCCACAAGTAATTAACACCTTCAAGTAATCAAGCAAGTGGAAATTGGTCAGTGGCGTCTACGAAACCCCCGATGAGCCGTCCTCACACATGGCCCATCCTCTCATGATGTGTGCAATAGGGAACCGATCCACCATACATGGCCAACCGGTCTAATCCTCACTTGACTAGCCTTCTCATTTTTTTTATACTCTCTTTTCTTTCCATACCAACAGGAGGCTACCCTGTGGTTTCCATATAATCCATATCATCATATGCACACAGGGGTGCCGATCTCCCCATACATGGCCGACGGTGTCGAAGACCACCCTCACAAACCCATGGTGACCCACTTCATCCCAATTCCACTCAAACAAGGCAAATATATGCACAACACAAATAATCAAACAATGCAAACATATTAAATAATTAAACACTATCATGCAAGAGCGCAAATAGGCATTCATAGACCAACTCAAGTGAATATAAGAGTATTAAATAATAATATAATATAATAGGTGGTACTAAAAAAATAGACAAATAAATAAAGAAAGAAAGACAAAGCTCTGTATAGTAACGAATTTATGTATGATGCCAATGGTAAATACCATCTATTATTATTTACTACACTAGATGGGAAAAGACTCAAGTTTCGATTCTAACTTGTCGAATCAGTGAACCAACTAGAGTGATTCTAATGAAATAAAATTAGCAGGAGAGGAAAGAATTAAATAAAGCATTCCCCTAAATAATAATAAAGGATTATCCTAAATAAATCCTATAACCTATTTACAAGTAAAGCTAATCTAGTTTCTGTCGAAATTTCAACAAAACCTCCCCTAAAAATTGGATTAAACCACCTGCTCATAACTACAGTTCAATAATAAATTCTCAAAGCCCATCCATCGGGCAATCAATCAAGTCAAATTCACCATCCTCCTTTAATAGCCATATCACCATACAACCATAATTCACAAAGTAAAGCAACCCTCAATTTACAACTTAAAGTAATCTTCTAACTTTTTACAATAATATTATCAATCACTCTACTTTATATCAATAATTAGTTCTTTAATTAGTACCAAATAAATAAAATCACCTTTTTATACATATAGATATAAACAAATCTTCATTTCATTAACCTTACTCGAGGTATGAATATCATTTAATAAAATTCTAGACTAGCCACTAAGAGTCAATCCTTCAATTGGACTACAATAAAGTAAAGTTATCCAGTAATAACCAACACTAACTAACAAAAGCATTAAGATATACCCAATTCTTTGTTAGTTTACATAAAATGATAACAATTATCCGCAATAGTTATTTCCCACCAAAATAATAAGTTCTCATTGACCTAAACTTAAATATATGCACAAGTTTAACTCATTTCTCATCACTATGTAAACTTTTAGCATCATGGCTTATTGAAAACGAATATAAATTTAATACTTCCTTAATAAGTGACGCGGAACCCTATGGAAATATATTCCATGAACTCTATGACAAGTTTTGGAAGAGATCAAAGATCTAGAATAAACTCCCCTCTATGGCACCCAAAGCTTAAAGAAGCAAGAACACCAATAATAGAGTAAAAGAATAAGATAAACGCCACAAAGAATTGATAAGTTTACCTTGATTCTTGATGCAATTAGAAGAATGCAATCTCACACTCTCTCTAAAGCCAACACGCCAAAGCATGAAGAAATAGTCTTTTAATTCATTGAATAATTGTTGAATAATTACAAAATAACAAGCTATTTATACTAATCTAAGAGGTCCAGATCCTTAAAGGATTCAGAGTTAGCTAAGGAGTAGGATTTAGCAAATCTAAACCAACTAAGGATAAGACTAATAAAATCATAACAACTTAACGATTTGGATATCTAATCCAAATCTACTAAAGATTGACTAAATCTAAACAAAATAAGGCTAATTAATCATGGGGGGTCGAAATATTGGAGGCCCAACCCATTAACAAAGCAAAAACTCAAAATAAGCTAACTAACTTAATGAGAGGCAGGGACAAGCACGGCCTGGGTGTGCTATTTGGCACGGGCATGCTTCAATGTAGGAGTTTCCTCGTGAGAGTCAGAGGGAAGCACGGCCAGGGTGTGCTATTTGGCACGGGGGTGCTTCAGAGTCAGAGGGAAGCACGGCCTGGGTGTGCTATTTGGTACGGGGGTGCTTCAAGGTAGTTGTTTTCCTCAGCAAGTCAGACGAGGGCACGGCCTGGGGTGTGCCATCTAGCACGGGCGTGCTAACCAATTCATGTTCCCACTCAACATGTGCTTCTATTAATGTGAGAAACTTAGGTGTTCCTTCAAGTTCTTCATAGCACTTGTTGAAAGCAAGGTCATGGAGCTCTTTTGTAACTTGTTCTTGAATATGTAAGGACATGGTTGCTCCATACTTCTTTGCACGGCTCCTTGTAATTGGTCCACTAGGAAGTTCTAATGGATTGCCATTATTGTGGTCCTTGTTCCTTTGAGCTCCATAGGTGGTTGGTGGTAGTGGATCCGTATCAATAAGATCCTAAGAACTTAGCATTTAGTTAACTAGCTTCTATCAACCTAAAGAATCCTTAATCTTCATAAGAGTTTGTAATAAAAGTAATAATCAACCATTTCTACATAGACATTCAGTTTATATACTGATTTGAAGAACAAAAATTGAAATTCCTACTTATTTTCACCTAAATAGTAGCTAAATAGTTAAATATATATCGAGGTTCCCTAACAAGAATCATATTCGATTAACTATTTAGTCGAAATCAAGTTAATCAACTAATAGTTTTAAATTTGGAATTTATACCAAAAACGGGGAACTAGGTCTTAAAGCGTACCAATCGAAAATCGGACTACGATTCCACGATCCGTGGGAGGAGAAGATGATTCTGCCTCTTGGGGCCTCACCAGAGACTTACCGACCGGTCACCAAACCTCCACCACCATCGCCGTGTATGATGGTCGGAAAATCGATCTTTGTCAGAATTTCACAAGGCTTACACCAAAACGCTAGAAATTTTGTGAGGAGCTCGAATATATGATCAATTTGAGGTGAGTGTGTCTCATTTGGTCGAAAATCCGCTCTAAACATTCGGTCAGCCGCCCCTCTTTGGGTTTTTTCTAATTCAGGCCATAACACTCAGGATTGAAGTCGTAAAATGAAAGAAGGAGAGGAGAAGAAGCCAGTCACACTATCTTGTGGCTTAGGGTCGCCGAAAAGTGAACGAAAAAATGGAGAACACATTGTCCCGTCGGAATGAAATCGCGGCTTCATCCGCCATTACTGCGCTTGCCGGAGATAACAGAGGAGAAGGAGAGAATGGCGAAGAGCCGTGGTGACGTGGAGAAGGTACGAACGATCCGACTGGCCTCCGGTAGTCGAAAAATCGAAGAAAGGGGAAAGAAGAAACTGTTGTCACTAGGAGCCACGTGAGAGAAGAGAAAGAAAATGGGACCGAAAAAATTCTAAGGTCTTCTAGAGTGATTTAGGTTCGATTTGAGATTGGTTTGGTCAAAATCAAGAGTTTTGGTTCGATTTTCAACTGGTTTACATTTTTTCGACTAAGTTGACGATTTAAATTTAGTTTTCGGGTTCGATTCGTAGCATAAAAAATTATTTTTCTATTAAATTTTATTGGTTGAAATTTACGGTTAAATTTTTAAATGAAATAAATTTTTAGGTCGTTTCACCAAGACATCTCGGTAATAAAAGGCTGAACATAGTCTAAACCATATCTCTGCTATACCCTCCATCCTACGGCCCGCAAATACAATGGACCTCTCATCATCACAGCCTAACTCAACACAAACTCTCTGATTTTAGCTAAAAACGAATGAGCATCCTCAGTCCCTGTGAACTTAGGTGGCTTATACCGGATAAATCTGTCATATCGGAATAATGGGAGGTGGAGTCGGCTAAAATGGCTATGCTATCGGATCGGGTATGGGAGGAGGTATCTGCTATTGGTGCTGCTAAGCCTGAAAGAACTGTTGTTGCTGCATCAACATGTTATTCATAGTAGCTATGGCTTCTTGAAGTTGAGTCATCAATGTGTTTACTTTCGGGGGGTTTCTAGCTATATTTTCCTCATTTCAATTTTCCTGAACTCTTTCCTCTTGATTAACTACGTTCCTAGCAGGTCTACCTCTTCATAGTCTAATTGGGGCTGGATGCCTAGAAGCCTCATCTGGAGCCTCTCCCTCCGCATTATCTAATGCTCTTCTCCTAGTATTCACCATGCTGTTTTCGCCCAAATAGAGATCCCAAACCCCGGAAAGGACCTCGGAAAACTTTTGAAACTTTTGGTGTTTAGAATTATTGGAAAATGGTGATAAAACCTTTTGGGAATGCGATGCCGATAAATCGGTCTTATAAAATATTTGAGTCGTCACCCATTATTTCGGCAATGGGACCGTTTCGAATTTTATTTTACAAAAATGACTTCATTTAACCCAATTTTATTCAAGGCCAATTATTTTTAAAAGACTGGTCAGGCGTACCAAGTACGATTCTAGGTAAGGGAATTGGGTACGTCGGCTCGTTGGAAGCCGACGCCCGAAAAATCGGCCTCTTTTTACCTACAATTTCTAATTTATTTTATTTTAGAAAAGCCAATTTATTTAATTAAACCCAACCCGAATAAATCGAACCGAGTTCCTATATGGAAAATTAATTAATCATCCCAAATAGGTTCATTCATTGCATTCATAACCATTCAAACCACATCAATCATCCAACCCATAGCAAAAATAATTAAAAGACCCGCTCTTGCCTTATGGTTAAAGGCGGGCCACAAACCGGATTTAAAATACAACTTAAATAATATAAATTCAATAAATCCTAAGATCTCAAAATCATATATAATAGTAAATTAACTTGTTTGATTTGATTAGAACATAATCTGCCCATTATTGGTCATTTCTTGAATTAAACATTAAACATTTATTTAATTACACGAAATTAAATTAAAAAAATGAAATTATTCTGGAACCCTAGAACAGTTGCATCACGCAGCTGTTCTATGAAGAACAATTGCGTGACGGAACTCCTAGTTGCGTGACGCATCTGTTCGTGACTTTATCAAAATTCCCAGATTCATCAATTACTTATTTAAAACATAATATTAAAATAACAAAACATAAACGAAATAAACTTATTGAACACGAACAGTTCCGTCACGCAGGTGGTCCGGACAAAGTCAACTTCTTTTGGACATGAACAATTCTGTCACGCAGGTAGTAGCTGCGTGACGCAGCTGCTCTGGTCCGTAACTACTTTTCAAACTACCCTTTTTACGTGTTCTTTTTATCAACAGTTGTTTAATATTACTCAGAAATGTCCAATAACGGGCAGAATATTATTTAACCAAAACCAAACTACCCAAACACTAATAAAACAAGATATTTAATAGATTAAACAACTAAGAATAAGGAGGAGGGTTTAGATGGTTACCTAACCCTCATATTAGAGGATTGCATGCGGTTTAAATGATTTAGGAATAGAGCTTCACGATCCCAGAAGTGTTCTTTACCAAGTTTTAACAAGAAAAACTTTCTTTTCTTTTCTTTTCTCTTTTCTTTCTCTTTTTTGTGACTTTTTGTTTTGTGTTTCAATCTATTATCTCTAATGGCTTGATCTTCTTCAAGGTAACTCACTGGAGTTCCTGGAGAAAACCCTAGCCGCGACTTAAAAATTTCTCTCAGTCCAAAAATGCAAAAAGTCCCGTTTAAAACATAAAAATGTTGTATTTATATGGGTAGGGCAACAGAACAGAGCTGCGTCACGCAACTAACAGTTGCGTGACGGACCCGAGAGCTGCGTGACGCAGCTCACTTTTCATACAGTTGCCGCGTATCCACACAAAAAGTAAAAACAGTTACACGGGCTTGTCCAGGTGATGTCATCCTGGTTAGAGTTGCGTGACGCAACTACTAGTGTCGTCACGCAACTTGTAGCTGCGTGACGCAACCCTAGCGCAGGTCAGACTCCTTGAACCGGTTTAAATCAAATCTTGGTTAAAAATGCTTCTGGTTGATCCTGATTCCTTATTTTGCATCCTTATATCCTCATCGGGTTAGGCGGGGGCATAAAAACACGCGTCAACAGTTTGCCCCCCCCCCCACTTTATCATTAATTGTATAAACGATTAATGTTAAAGTGGTCCATTGACGCGCCTTCAATCTGGCAATCATCCTCGAAGCTCGATTTGATCGGCTCGAAAGATGTTGGGTTGATTTGATCATCTGGCCACCTTCTCAGCTCAGTTTGATCGGTTTTTGTCGGCTCCAGTCGGATCAGTAATGATATCCAAAATTTGGTCTGATGAAGATACCTTCGAGGCTTAGTTTGATCGGCTCGAAAGGTTTTAATTGCCCTGGTCAACTTCGCAATTCACCATCATTGACCGGGAAGAGAGTTCAAACAGCTTCGTAATACACCATCACTGTTTGGAGGATGAAATTGTCCTGATCAGCTTCGCAATACACCATCACTAATCAGTAAGAGAATTGACTCGATCAGCTTCGAAATACACCATCACTAATCAAGAAAAATGATCTGAACAGCTTCGTAATACACCATCACTGCTCAGTAGGACCTATCGGCTTCGAAAAACCATCACCGGTTGGCCTGAAAAATTGTTCACAAGAAAAAGAGCAATATCTGTGTACAAACAGACCTTGCCTTTTGTTAGAAAAAAAGTTGGGACATCACATGCCCCCATGCATTAATCATAAACTAAAAGATTTGCATCAGGGCAAAAGATCATACTTTTGCCCCCAGTCCGGAATTCCGTCCTAGGACCAAAAATATTAGCTTTTTAGGCATACTTCTCAATATTTATTGTCAAAATTTGGTTTAATAATTTTGCAAAATTTAGCAAAAATTTAGGCATGAAAAATGTTAAGCCTGAATTTTCAGGTATACCTTTCCTGATGCAGTGATTGAAAGAAAACTTACCTAAGGGTAATCTGGGTAATTTGATGCTCCTGCCCCCTGTGCGGTGAGTAGACAAAATTACTGAAGTATACGAGCCGCATACCGACATCAAATTGCCTGAACGAGTCATTACAGGCTTTAAACGGGTCGTGCGGGCTTGAAGAGTTTGATGGGCCCGATCGTTTACTATAAGTAAGTTTCTTTATCAATTCATTTTCACTTATCTAAAACCCTAAGCTATCTGAGAATTCTCTGAACTCCAACTTGAAAACAATGTCTCAACTTCCCGAGATTCCTTCCTCCGCCTACACACCGGAGATGAACACATTGGGAGCGATCCCGGATATCCCGACCTTCGAGGGCGAGCCGGTGCCGGTCAGCCGGAATCCGCTGACTTCAGGGACGCGACCACTGCAGCTTCTTCTGTTGCCGGGCATCGAATTCCCGGTTCGCTACGAGACTAGCCGGATGCATGGCTTTCAGACTGAGGTAAGTGATTTTTCCTCGAAATTTTTGCTTTTTCAATTGCGCATTGTGAATTTGGTTGAATTTGTAGTCTGTATGTGCGTCGGCAGTCGCGCCACGCAGGAAGGAGTTGTGTGACGGAACTGTTCCTGCGGGAACAGTTGCGTGACGCAGCTGTTCTAAGTGAATAGTTGCGTGACGCAACTGTTCCAAGCACTGTGGAACCCTAGCTTTTCTGAACTTAGGAGAATTCACCTTTGCATGCTCTAAATGCTTGATTTGTTGATTGTAAGTTGTTGTTATCTTCCATGCGACATAATTTTGCCCTGAAAATGCATAGGAATAACACAATAGGTAAAGAAATTGAACATAGGTTTAGTTCCTGCGTACCTTCGACAGTTGCGTCATGCAACTGTTCTGTGGAAGAACAGTTTCGTGACGCGACTGTTCATCAACGAGGCAAGGCCTTGGACAGTTGCGTGGTACAGCTGTGGAGATGCGTGGCACAGCTGTGGAGATGCGTGGCGCATCTGTTCTTAGGACTCAAGATTTTGAACAGTTGCGTGGCGCAGCTGTTGAGGTGCGTGACGCAACTGTGGAGGTGCGCGGCGCAGCTGTTCTTCAGGGTGCACAACTTGGGCAAGCTGCGTGACACAGCTGTGTAGACGCGTGACGCAGCTATGTAGATGCGTGACGCAGCTATGGTTTGATCCGAGAGTTGAATTTTAATTTTTCCTGTCATGAAACAAAAATAGATAACTGTTATCTTAATTTTTGTTTAAATTTTTCTTGCACAGGTTGATCTGGGCAAGGCCCGCGCCGGTGGATCTTCCACTGATGCTTCGGCTTTCTGGGACTTGATGGACCCTCCTATGCGTGCTCGGGTCGTTGCTGCCGGCTTCGGTGACTATGCAGCGGGGCTCCATCGTACACAGTCTCGCCTTCCCCCCGCTATGTGCTACGCGTTGATGGAGCGGTGGACTGCATCCACACTTTCGTATTCGAATTCGGGGAGATGACACTGACACCGGCCGACTACGCTGCTATTACGGGGCTCAGATTTGCTGGTCCAATCGCTCCCCTGGACGCTCGGTACCAGACCGCTACACTTGGAGCTCAGCTAGTCCGCTCTCTGCTCGGTGTGACCACCCAGACCAGGTACACCGCGCAGGGATGCGTATCGTACAAGGTCATCTATCGTTTCTGGGCCGAGCGGATCAGGACGAGGCTGGCCGCATGGAGAGAGTTGCCAGTGGAGGCTCGGCCTGCTGCTCTGGCCTACACTCGAGAGGAGAGGGATCAGGCCGCCCAGTCCTTTCTCTTCTACATCATTTCATCTCAGCTACTATGCACCTCCCAGAATAAAGGAGATCCGGCGGTGCTAGTATGCTTACGGGACCTGAGCCAGGTGGGCTCTTTCGACTGGGCCACTCTTGCTTTGGCTCACCTCTATCACGGTCTTGATGTATGGACTCGTGGTAGTGGCGAGTCAAAGTGGCAATTCATCCAGCCTCTGGAGGTAAAACTCTTATTCTCTTCACCTTCTTCCTTTATTATTATTACTGTAACACCCGCAGCCCAATCCCGAAAGACCCGACGGTGGATGCCACATTCGGTGCCGGAGGCACCTTCCTAACCGACATATAAATCATACAACCATATAAATCTCCCAAGAACACATTTATACCACCAAAGTTCAATAATCAAATTATTTCATAAATTATTTCATATAAAATTCCCCATTGTCACAAAATAGTATAAACTTCACAAAATCAAAAATTTAAACAAGGTAAGAGTGTTTATGAACACTTACCTTAAAAATCAAGCTTGGAACACCCAAAAATCACCAAATCAAACCTTAGTCTTGCCTTTATCCAACTTAGATAGCTCACCTTGTACTAACAAAAGAAAATCCTCAAATAAACTCAAAACCCAAACCAAAAGGCATAGAAAAATGCTATGAGAATGAAAGGATCCAAAATCCCTAATTAATTCCATAAATCAAACTCAAAATCACAAAATCTACTTACTTGAACTTTAGCTAAAACTCAAAAATTCTTCAAATCCTTAAGCTCCAATACAATGAATAATCTTGAATCTTCAAGAAGAATGTCTTGGATTGAGTTCATATGGTCTAGTTAGAGTGATTTCTTGTGAGAAATTGAAAACAATAAGGGAAGAAATGAGAGGGTAAGTTTCGGCCAAGGAAGAGAAGAAAGAAAGAAATTCACGTTGAAGAAGAAGAAGGGAAAGTGGTTGCTCAACTAATTGAGCAACAAGGGTATTTTAGTCTTTACTCTACATTGGATGGCTAAGATTAAGTCATGTCAATGGTAATCTAATCCAATGGCTAAAAATATTCTCCAATGTATTTCCTTCAAAATATTATTTATCTTCACAAAAATTCTCAAATTGAATCCTTCAAATAATTCCTCTAATTTCCTTAATTAATATAACACCATCTCAAATTTACTCTATAACAATAATTTTTCTCATTTCCTTAATTAATATAACACCATAATTCATTATTCACTAATTATCTAAATTCTCCAAAAATATTCATTACTTACTTTCTACCCATAAAAATCATGTATGCATACTCCAAAAATATTAAATAAAATATAATACATAGATAGTAATTTTTCTGGACCAAAATAATATCAATGTCCGGACTGGTAGTACTATTCACAGACCGGTGGTACTATTCATAGACTGATAAATCACTATCCATCCATAGTTAATTGTACTCAATATCTACCTCGGGTCTAAATAAAATATTATGCCCCTCTCTGTAGTACCATTCATGACCCGATAAAATAATACCATATAAGATTTGAAAATTTTTGGGGCATTACAATTACTTTACTGCTCAACTGTATACTGAAATCACTGTGATCTTTACTGCAGGTGTGGGCCTACGAGTACCGCATCTACCCAGGCGGTCCGAGCGGCGACACCCCGGCTGATTCCTAGTGGATTCCTCGGTATCTGGCCCACTGCCATCATACCTTCGCCAGTACCGAGGATCCCCATTACTGGAGGTGCTTCCTGAACGACAGGGCCCTGTCCGATGTAAGTATAAGAATCCTCTGAACAACTTAGCTCTCTTTTTATTTTTACTGTGCAATCACTGATTCTTCTGTTTTGCAGCTGCTTCTAACTCCCTGGGAGGGAGAGGCCTGGAGGACCTATCCCGGTCGCGCAGTAGCTGAGCTATACACTCGATCTAGACTCCTGTTGCGGGGGTACTAGGTTGACCGATACTACTTGGGGGAGAGAGTCTATGAGATACAGGCAGCCCCGGCGCAGCGGCGAGTGCCTCATGCTCCTCCTCATCCTATGTGCTTGTTGGAGGGCATGACTGCAGAGGACCGGGAGGAGGAGTATGAGGGCTCTTCTGTTGATAGCTTCTTGTCAGATGGCGACTATGCTACCTACTTCTCCACCCGTCTGCAGGCCCAGTTGCCTGAGGTTCTGGAGTACATCCAGGTGATTTTCTTATTCTCAATCTTATCCATTTTTCTTCAACTGTTTAACCAAGTGACTAAATATCTTCCTCTATGACTTGTTACAGGAGAGGAAGAAGCATAGGACGGCAGCCCACTACAGAGCGGAGGCTGAGGCTGAGGCGGAGGCGGCGGCTGCTCCGGCTGGACCAGCGGGAGCTGTACTTGGCGATGTCCCGTTCCCTCCGAGCATGGAGGTGGTGCTAGATCCTGCTCTGGGTCTCGGGTCGGCTATCATCATCCCAGCTGACCTTAGACAAGCTCCTCCACCATTGCAGCTGGATCCTGAGCATGCCACACATGTGAGTAATAAACTGAATTCACAAAGTTAAGAACATTTTACCTGAATAATTCTTTATTAAAATGTCTTTCTGTATTTGCAGGAGCCTGCTCAGAGGTACCAGGAGCTATGCCGGAGGTTCGAGTTCGCTCGGTCTTTCATCGCCCTACTTTACTCCGAGCGCCATGAGAGGGTATGAATCTTATACACTCTTACCTTTCTGCTTCTTCTTCTTTGCAAACCTTTCTTATATATGTCTGCTTTTATAGGATCTGGAGATCGGGAGACTGCGGAGACACCACTCTCGCCAGTCCGGTGCTGTGGCCCGGCTCCAGATGGAGGTGGATTGGCTCCGGACTATGTTGGAGGTGGAGGGGATCCCATTGGACTTCTCCGAGGAGGATGATGATGGTTCCTCTTCCGATGACGCACCGCCATCTCCACCCCCTTAGGCAGCTGCTGGTCCGCGCCGGAGGCGCCGGTAGTCTTGCTTCCGTGTTTCAGCCACTTTTTGAACATTTTGTAGTTTGTAGGATTAATGTACAGTTTTATTAATTTTATAATATTATTTACACTTTTCTTTTTACAGTATTTTGCTTTTATTGCAATATCATTCATATGTTTATTTCTTTCAATTTGTGAAATCTGATTCCTGCATAAACAAAATCTAAACACAAAAAAAATGCAAAATAGCGGTGTCCCACTTATTTACAGGAGTGGTCCATCTCATTAGTGATCAATGAATCAATTTATTGTAAATGAATAAATGAAATAAAAAAAAAACAACATAAGTGACTTAAAATGAAACACTACAAACATCAATCAAAAACGGAAGTGGATCATAGTACTTACCTGACAGGGCCACCCACTTGACTAATGCGGACATAATGGCTCAACCCCCTTATTGTACAAACTGCCCTTCTTATTAATGCAGGCTTAAATGTCCAACTGCTGGAGCGATCTATACATAAATGCTCATCCAACCACCATGGGCAGTAAACATCAGGTCAAATAATGATGGTGCTTCATTCATTAGACCCTTTGCACGTCTATAAATGGAGGATTCGCTCTGCGTTTTCTTCACTCCCAGCATTCAAAACAAATTCGTTTCTCAGATAATCCTTTTCCATGGCTTTCAGAAACCAAGTTTCATCCTTCATCCAATCTGTTCCTGACGACCTATGGCAGATTTCCCCCATGACCCAACTCGTCTGGTTGAAATATCTCAAAGACCTAAAACCCGACCATGGTTTCTTGTCTTGGCTCATCGCACGTTTCAATCCTAACACCATGGTTTTCCGGTTTGAAGACTCTAAAGTAACTCCGACCTATGAGGAAATGTGTGCCGTGATGGGTTATCACCCTGAACGAGATGAAACTCCGGCTTTGCCCCAGGTCCAAGGTATGATCTAGCCGAGATTGTGGCCCTGTGTCCGGTTTACCTTCCTGATGGCCTAAACACAGATCAAGGTCTTCCTTTAGAGCCTTTTCTGAATAGGGTTCTGTCCATGGATATAAATCCTTCTTGGATTCGAGCTTATTGTTTTCTGCTGTTGAACATGTATGCCATGAAGAACCGCCAACCTGGAATTGGAGATTTCCAACTTTTGACAGTTGTTCGTGACGTGCAACTGTATCATCGCACCGTCTTCATGATGATCATGGGGGAGACGATGTGCTGGGTTAGGGATATTGCCCTTCACATCACCAACTTCAATGTTCATCATCGTGGTTGTCCAATGTTGTTGCAAGCCTGGGCTCTAGACAAGTTAAGCCTGATTCTTCTGGTCCCAGCTCATTTAATTCCAACCTATAGCCCCGCTAACTTTCGATCTCGGTCTCGAGGACATTTTGATTTTGGGGATAACCCGACAATTCGATGGACTTGTTATGACATCCCGACCCGGCAAAGCGATCCTAAGAGGGCGGGTAGAGCGAAGCTCCTGGCTAGCTTCTAGGATGGCAGGCTAGCTAGGGTAGTGGAATGCGGGACACAGGAATGAATCGAATCATATATCGAAAAGGGAGAAACTAATCATTAGAGGCGCCTTTTAGTGTAATGGCTGGAGAGTTGGAAGAACTCTAGGGTTAAGCGTGCTCGCTTAATAGAAATCTCAGGATGGGTGACCTCCTGGGAAGTTTCCCATTTCACCTGCGGGACAAAACCGTGAGGTGTAGGGCGTGCGGGGACTACACTGAGGTGTAGGGCGTCCGTGGACTACACCAAAGCGGACAATTCCTCTGGTGATTAGAGTCGGGGCGTGACACTTGTCCTTGGTGGAGGATCAGACTGGTCACTACTGGAAGCATGAACCTCAACTACGTGTTGTACGCCAGTCTAGACCGTTCCATGGCTTATTTCCCGGGTAGGATCAGCCGTCAATACGGAATGATACAGCGCGTTCCCAGAATTCATGACTTTGAGAGTGGTCTCATGACGCCGAGTTTTTTGATCCATATGGCTGACCGCTGGCGGAACCGAAACACCAGGTACCTAGGTGAAGGAGTGATGCAGGACACTGTGACACCCGAATACATCAACTGGTTTTACACCCCATGATAATGCTAGGTTCTGCTAAGATTGGCGTCTGATGATAGCCTCTACTGGAATAAATGTTTTTGTTGCTTTTCCTTTTTTTTTTTTGTTCCTTGTATTCCCGAGCCATGAGCTCTCAATTAATGTATCCTTTTTCAATGGATGACTCCGGTGGTTCTGTCTTTATTAATTCCTGCTTCCTGCATACATGGACAACAAAAGACAACAAATCTTTTCCTTCGAAGTTATTTGTTGTGTTAGTTATTTGGGCTTCCTGCCCCCGGGTTAATAAATGAAAAGCTCATAAAGATGAATCATTATTTAAAGGCAGAAGGTTACATCTGGGAACAAAAAGAATGGGGTGACTATTTTATTACCTGCACATATCAAACAAAAACAACATATGTAACTTCTTTATGTATGCATGAACCTACATGAGTACTAAGGTTTTATCCATTTTTTTTTGTTGATCTTTCCAGGGAAATCACTGAGAAAATGGCATTCTTCCTCCTGATCAATGTTTAAAAGAATTCATTGCTTAGGCAGGACCAACAGCTAGAACTTTTTCGAAATAGATGAGTCAATCTTGATCAAATAGGCAGAGAGGAAGGTCTTGCATTCTTTAACCATATCCCCGTAACAAAAGGAAGAAAAATTTTGAAATTCAACCCTTTATTAATCTTACTTCTTTTCAACATTATACAGAAGTAACAAAAACTTATTTTATTACAATGGTCATTCATTCTAACTATTCATTTTCCTATTCTCCTTCAAGTCAAGTTGATGGCGTTGAGCAACCAATCACAAATCTGTCACGAATGCATGGCATAGATTTCGCATTTAAACTAAGCACCACGCGTTAATCCGAAAGTTTTATTTTTATCATTATTTATTCATGCTCTAACTTTTGCCTAGGCCGCTATTTCAGGTTTTCAACCTAGCGAGCTCATTTCTTGCCTAAGCAGCCCTTTCGGGTTTTCAACTTAGCTTCTCTTTTTTTTTTTTTTAATCGAAATCATCATTTCAAACATAGAATCTTTTCATTTGGTCCTGATTGACAATCCGGTTGACAGGCTTCCCTTCCATGGTAGTTAATTCAGCGGCGCCTTTAGCTAGTAGCTTCTGAATTCTGAATGGTCCATGCCAGTTGGGTTTGAATTTCCCACCAGGATGATTCTGAGCTTCATGATCCAACAATCTGATTAATACCAAATCTTCATTCTTTAAAGCCCTTGGATGTACCCATTTGTTGTAGAAACGAGCAATCCTTCTCTTTCTCATCTGATCCTGGAATCGAGCATTCAACCTTCTTCCATCCAAAAGTGCCAGATCTTCATACCTCTTCTTGACCCATTCTTCCTCGGTCAGAGCAGCTTCTACCAAAACCCTGAGAGACTTCTTTTCGAGCTCTATCGGTAACACTGCCTCTATCCCATATACAAGTTCAAAGGGAGAAGCCCCATTCACTGACTTGAAGGTAGTGCGATGCCCCCAGAGCACGAAAGGAAGTTTCTCGGCTCAGCTTCTGTATCTTTCGCACATCTTGGACAGGATTCTTTTAATCTCCTTATTCGCAGCTTCTACCGCACCATTAGCCTGAGGGCGATAAGGAGAAGAATGGTGATGCTCAACCTTATATCTATAAAGCAATTGACCAACATCTGCTTGAAAATGAGAACCATTGTCTGTAACTATGTGATGGGGAACACCATAGCGACAGTAAATGTTATGTTCAATGAATATAGCCACATGTTTGGCGGTCAAAGTTTTGTAAGATTGAGCCTCAATCCATCTAGAAAAGTAGTCCACTGCAACCAATATATACTGATGACCGTTCGATGCTGCCGGCGTGATTTTACCGATAATATCTATGCCCCATGCAGAGAAAGGCCAAGAAGGAGTTGTCGGATGGAACAGGCTTTGCAATGACGCACATAATGAACACAGTCACCTTCCATCTGCATCCAAAAATAACCTTGCCTCATGATTTTTCTGGCTAAGCTCATGCCACTCAAATGAGTACCGCAAACTCCCTCATGGATTGTCTTCATTATTTCTTCTCCCTCTTTCTTGCTCACGCATCTTAGCAACATTCCGTCCCAAGCTCTCCTATACAGTTCACCATCAACCAGGGCATAATTCAGAGCCATTTTTCTGAGAACTGAACGGTCCTCTTTTGTCGCATCATCAGAAAAGGTTCCGTCTCTCATATACCGCAGGATATCCGTAAACTAGGGTTCTTCCTCCGACTCCACCTGATTCACAAAATGTTCTTCCTAGCACGGGATATTGGCTGCGGTAATGATAAACGGCTTCTTTGGCACTTTGCTCAAATCCTGCCAAGCTGATGCTAAGTTTGCCAAGGCATCCGGAATTCTGTTATAGGTTCGTCTTATGTGAGTGAAGGTGATCTTATCAAAGAGTGCTGCCTTCTTCAATAAGTATTCAACATAGGGCTTCAATCTCTCTTCTTCTACTTTCCATCTCTCATTGGCATGTTCGATAACCAGTAATGAATCTCCTATTACCTCGACTTTCTTAGCACCTGATGCAAGAAGAGCTTCCATTCCCATGATGCACGCTTCATATTCAGCCATATTGTTGGTGACCGGAAACAACAATCTTTTGCACATTGTTGTGACCTCGCCATTAGGTGCTTCTATAACAATACTAGCTCCGGCTCCATTTCTATTGGCTGATCCATCAAAGTATAATTTTCAAGCTCCTATTTCGATACACAGCAAGTGTTCATTTGGAAATTCCAATTCCCATGATTCGTCATCTGTAATCGAATTTTCTGCCAGGAACTCTGCCACAACCCGACCTTTGACCGTTTTCTTCGTTACAAACTCTGCATCCACACTAGACATCTGAATTAACCATTTGGACAGTTGTCCTTCTAGAGTAGGCGTTCTCTGCAGATACTTCATAGGATCAATTTTGGAAACGAAAGTGACCCTAAAGGAATCAAAGTAAGGCCTCAACTTCTTTATCGACCATACTACTGCCATACACGTTTTCTCCACCAAATTGTACTTCTCCTCGATAGGCAGTAGTTTCTTGCTAATGTAATAAATGGCCTTTTCTGCTCCAGCAGCGTCCGCCTGTGCCAACATTGCCCCGACTCCTGTATCCTCTATAGACAAATACAGGATCAGAGGTTCTCCTGGTCTAGGCGAACTCAACACTGGTGGATTCATCAAATACTTCTTTATGTGATCAAAGGCTTTCTGGCAGTCCTCATTCCATTTAACTGGCTGATTCTTCTTAAGTAGCTTGAAAATCGGGGCACAAGTGATGGATAGCCTCGAAATAAACCTGCTGATATACTGAATTTTTCCCAAGAAGCTTCTCACCTGACGTTCTGTTCTTGGCGGTTCCATATCCTGAATGGCTTTTATTTTGTCGGGGTCAACCTCAATCCCGTTAGGTCCTACAACGAAACCTAACAACTTCCCTTTTTTTTACTCCGAATACGCACTTTTTGGGATTGAGTCTTAAGTTGTACTATTTAACCCTTGCAAAGAACTTTTCTAGCATCTCTGCGTGCTCTTCCTGTGTTCTTGTCATGATCACCATATCATCTACATATACTTCCAATCCTTTATGGATCATATCATGAAATAAGATTGTAGCCATTCTCTGATATGTTGCCCCGACGTTCTTCAGTCCAAATGGCATCACTCTATAGCAAAAGGTACCAAAGTCCGTGGTGAAAGCAGTCTTGTGCTTGTCAACTAAGGCCATAAGTATTTGGTTGTATCCGAAGAATCCGTCCATGATAGAATAACATCCCATTCCGGCAGCATTGTCAATCAAAACGTCTATGTGCGGAAGTGGAAAGTCATCTTTAGGCGAGGCTTTATTTAGGTCCCTGTAGTCAACACAGACTCTTATCCTCCCGTCTTTCTTCAGCACAGGGACTATATTAGCCAACCATTCCGGATAGTGTACTACTCTAAGAATCCTGCATCCAACTGTTTTTGGACCTCAGCTTTGATCTTATCCTGCCATTCTGGTCTGACTCGTCTCCTCTTCTGCTTTACTGGTTTAACACTTAGATCAGTAGGAATGAAATGTTCTGCGATCGATCTGTCGATTCCTGGCATGTCAGCATAGCTCCAGGCAAATACCTCTGAATTTCTCCTTATACATTCTTGAAGATCCTGTCTAAGTTCAGGCTTAAAGTCCGATCCGATTTCGATTATTTTAGGATCTTCAATGGTGCTTAAGTTAAATGCAAAATGATGCAATGCATTTATGTCAAATATGCGCATGGTATAATCAATTCCATGAACGTGACAATCAGAAAAACATGAAAACAAATAGTCAAAGTTTACTTCCATTGATTGAAATAATAAGGGGAAACCATCCACATTGTTCTCAAAACAAAAATCAGAAAAACAAAAGACAGGATTAATAGCCTGCTCAATACATTCATCACAACTAGCCTTTATTGCTTGGATTACTTCATCTGCATCTGCATCTTCTTTTGCTTCCGGGTAGCTTTTGCTTTCTCCTCTTCAAGCTCTATCATCTTCACCGCCTTCCTCTCTGCTTCTTCAACATCTTTAGCAGCTAGTACTGACTGGAGGATCCGTGCCTTGGCTTTCTGCTCTTGCACCATCTTGGAAGCTTCATCCCCAATCCCTAAGAAATCTTCAAACTCAGATATTCTTTTCGACCATTCGGTGCCATTGCTAGCTTGAACCATACTCACCATGAATTATGTGCCTTCAACCAGCTGTTCGAAGGAAGGTTCAGGAGACTTGATCAACTGCTCCTCAAAATCTGTCATGAAGATCTCAAGGCCAGGATAGGTCTTTCCTCTACACTGAAATTCCCCTACAGCTTCTGGGACAAAGAAAATCTGATTCAGACCTGGCTCTCTAACTGGAGACTGGATCTCATACTTCTCCTTCTTTCTGTTCTCTGAATACCCCAGCCCATGTCTATCTTGTTGTCCATATGCTGATGACAGAGGCTCAAACCTTCCTTGTAACTCCCGGCCTAGCCCTTTGCCATATTGCCACTGCATCTTTTTCATCATTTTCCTTGAAAAAGGGCTCATCCTGTTCACTGCACTCTTACTTTCATTAATTGGCACATCAATCACCGCCACCTGGAAACCAGACAAAGGCAGTGCCGCCTCCAAGCCTTCTACAGCTGCCACATTCAAGTCCTCTTGTGCGTTAATGGTCACCACCTCAGTACCCCATGGAACTTTCACTTTTCTGTGCAAGGTGGATGGAATTACACCTAGAGGATGGAGCCATGGCCTTCCCAACAACAGAGCATAGTTGGCCAGAATATCTAGGACGACCACATCCACCCAACTCTCTATAGCCCCTGTGGAGATCTTCGCTCTGAAAGTTCCTTTTGCGTTGCGCATGGTATTGTCATAAGCTTTGACCACCATGTTAGATGGTTCAAGTTCTGACTCCTCAATTTTGAACTTGGATAGCATCTTCAATGGGCACACACACAAAGCCGATCCGTTGTCCACCATTACATTGCGGGTGTCACGCCCATTAACGGCAATCTGAATGTATAGAGGCTTGAAGTGGTTCCTTTCTTCCGGAGGTAGGTCGGAATCAAAGAAAGTGATCTCGCCAATTCTGCGCTGCAACACATTGATCATATCTACACTCTGGATCTGGGCAGGCACTCTAACAAATGTCATGGCTTCCAACAAAGACTCCCTATGCTCCTTGGAGGCTATTAGCAAATCCCATAATGAAATATCAGCCTTTGTCCTCTGCAACTGGCTCAACACTGAATTTGCAGTTACACCGCTAGGTGCTCTGTTCTGGCTGCTCTCACCCACTTCGACGGTCTTCTTCTGCATTTTCCTCGCTTCCTCTTCCTTCTTCTTTTCTTTGGGCTGTTCTTCGCCCTTTTCTGTTGTCTTATTCCTCATTCCATCAGCAGCAACTTCTTTTCCCTTAGCCTGAACACTGCTATCAGGATTATACACTCGCCCACTTCGGGTTAAGCTCTGGATGCCTATTTCATTCACATCCTCCTCGCTGCTATAATACCACTGCTCTTCCTAATCAGCTAGACTTTTTTGGATTGCGAGCTGAATCTGCTCGTCTTCACTCTCTGGTACCTCGCCCACCTTTACAGTAATGCTCTTCTCAATCTCTATTTTCACGGGCATCTTCCCTTCTTCTTCATCACTGCTACAATTGTCCCATATGTTCAGCATGGCACATATTCTTTCTTCCCATTCAGCTTCTGCCAACACAAGCTCTTCCGGTAAGCCACTTCCGATTGCATTGACTGATCCACCCGATTAAGGCTTGTGGGGTGGATAGTTGTACTGGTACTGGGGCAGTGGATTGTTCTTTGTGCTTGGCTTGTTCTTCTCGGAAGGCTTGGTAATTTTTCCGCTGTCTATTAGATCTTGAATGTCATGCCTCAACTTGAAACACTCATCAGTAGAGTGCCCCTTACATTGGTGGTAGTCGCAGTTCCGATCCATATACCTACCTCGAATAGGTTTGGTCGGATTAACTGGTAGCTTGGAAAGTACTCCGTTCTTGATACATGATCTCATGACCATGCTCAGAGGTCTACCCAGATCGGTGAATTCTCTTCTCAGTCTTTCATTGACAGCCCCCACTGTGTTACTACTTCCTGACTGATTCGGGTTGCTGCTTCCGACATTTCTGTCATTGTAGGAGGTCCGATAGTTGCCAAACCCTCTGCTCTTCTTCTTCTCATCCTTATACAGTTCCTCTATGTTCAAACCAGCTCTTTGAACTAGAGCAAAATCAGTGAGGGGTTGGGCTAGCATTCTCTCTTTGAAGAAGGGTAACAAGCTTCTACTGAAAATTCTGATTAGCTCTCGGTCCTTCGGCCTTGTCTGGACC
Organism: Jatropha curcas; assembly: GCF_041381405.1. Classification (NCBI taxonomy): domain Eukaryota; kingdom Viridiplantae; phylum Streptophyta; class Magnoliopsida; order Malpighiales; family Euphorbiaceae; genus Jatropha; species Jatropha curcas. The sequence goes on along the minus strand of NC_143151.1, from coordinate 18,438,197 downwards.
ATGAATAGCTTTGTTCTCCACCTCCTATAATAGTCAGAGAAGCTTTCATCTTTCTCCTGTCTCAGACTCTCCAAATCACGCAAACCCAATTCATCACTATCATCAGTCTTAAAGTGCTTAAGAAAAGTGGTCTGCAGCTTGACCCAATTCTTCTGTGTCTCCATATCTAGACCATCATACCACCTTCGATAACTCTTATGTAGTGTTTGTGGGAATGCTCGTAAAACATCCTCCTCATTGTATCGATTCATTTGAGAAACCCGGAGGAATTCAGACAGATGGGACCGTGGATCATTATCTCCCTCAAACACAGTGTGCTTAAAAGTTTTGAACGAAGTGGAGCTAGTTGGGTGCAAGACATATTCGGTTATATGGAAGTTGGTGATCGGGTCCTTTTCCTTCACTACAGACATTTTCTTAACTTTGTCTTTCAGCTCATCAAGTTGCTTGATTACATCATTCTCAACTGGGACAGTGTTACCCATGGAAGCCTGATTATCTGAAGCAGGTTCTGGGATTTCTCTCTCCTCAACCACAGGCTGGTTGCTTGATGAAGGAGGAGTCTGATTTTGTGCCTTATCTTGGGCGAGAGCAGCAGCTACTATCTGAGCAATGGTTCTTATCTGGGCTTGAGAGAACCCGGTCTCATTCGCTATATCATAAGCCATTTCTACTAGGTCTGAATCAGAATTTGAATCCGATAAACTTGAATAATTCACAAAACTGACTGGAGTAGGCTCGGGGATTGGGGATGTTCTGACTAAGCGTTGACCAGGGCGTCGGTGCCAAGTTCTCGAAGCAATTTCCCGGGAAGAATCAATTCTGACAAAAAATGTCTGAGTTAAAGTAGGTCCTGCATGTATGCATGAGAAAATGAAAGCACATAGGATGAGAAATGCATTTCTAATGTGCTAAAGACCGGTATGGAAATAAGATCTCGATTTCAACAACTGGACCCAAAATTCGGTGTGAATAATATGGCAATAACTTATTTTGTATTTAAACATTTCTGGCATTATCTGTCGTCGACTGTTCCTTTTGGATTTACGGTTGACTATTTTCTCTCAGGTCCCTAACTTTTGCCTCGGAATGAAAGAATTTCCAAGCTGGACATTTTGTTATTTTTATTTCATTGTATATTTTTTGTATCCTTACTTTTTGCCTTGGAACATATGGCCCCAAGCAGGATCTCATTTTGTTTTATTACAAATTTTGTAATCTCTCACTTATTTTCAGATAATGCAAGAAATGTAAAAATACAAAGGAATCGCAACCCCCTTATATCTCCCTTTTCTTTTGGGTATAAATTCGCTATGAGTGATTGCATTATATTATTCAAAACGAATTTGAGGTCCAGTCTCAAAATCAAGGTCAAGCGTCCATACCGACAATTAGCTCTTGTTAATGCATGGCTGAAAAAAAAAATGTTACATGGTGTATGAATGTCACAACATATGTACAGTTTATAACATACAGGGGAACGAGAGTTGGGAAATGCATGCCTTCCAACCTTATTTCTCCCACATACGGATTCCATTGGTATAAATTCCGACATCTGTTTCCTAGGAATTGGTCTAATCTCGACAACCAACAGGGGGTTTTGAGATTGACGATATCAACTCTCGGAAATGAATGCGGCATAACAACAGCAAACAGAATCGGGTGTTTCTTTAAGGGAAGTGACTACGGTTTTTGACTATATGCATTGGCTTTAGTCTTATAGGTTTACAAAGTCTGGGTTCCGCAAACAGGATTTGGGCTTTGTTGGGCCCACTCCTTTTGACGCACCTTTAAGGTACTAGGCTTGCGGTTGGTAGTATTGTTAATTCTCGGATGGATGCACCTAAAACGCGAGGTTTAGGCTAGATCCACCGTCAAAGTTAACAACAGTACCGAAGGGTGATATGGGTAGAAAGTGGTGAGAAGAGAGAAATGCAGTATGAATGCAAAAAAAAACCCTAGAAAGAAAAAGAAAGCAAATAAACATATACAGACGATTAAAAAAAATTTTCCGTCGGCTTTTCTAATCGATTTTATTTAGAAAAAAGTAGGCTTTTAGAGTCAATTCCTAATTGCAACCACTTAAAAATAACCGGGGATTAGTGGATGCAGAATCCCCAGTGAAGTCGCCAATCTGTTTTCGCCCAAAATAGAGATCCCAAACCCCGGAAAGGACCTCGGAAAACTTTTGAAACTTTTGGTGTTTAGAATTATTGGAAAATGGTGATAAAACCTTTTGGGAATGCAATGCCGATAAATCGGTCTTATAAAATATTTGAGTCGCCACCCATTATTTCGACAATGGAACCGTTTCCAATTTTATTTTACAAAAATGACTTCATTTAACCCAATTTTATTCAAGGCCAACTATTTTTAAAAGACTGGTCAGGCGTACCAAGTACGATTCTAGGTAAGGGAATTGGGTACGTCGGCCCGTTGGAAGCCGACGCCCGGAAAATCGGCCTCTTTTTACCTACAATTTCTAATTTATTTTATTTTAGAAAAGCCAATTTATTTAATTAAACCTAACCCGAATAAATCGAACCGAGTTCCTATGTGAAAAATTAATTAATCGTCCCAAATAGATTCATTCATTGCATTCATAACCATTCAAACCACATCAATCATCCAACCCATAGCAAAAATAATTAAAAGACCCGCTCTTGCCTTATGGTTAAAGGTGGGCCACAAACCGGGTTTAAAATACAACTTAAACAATATAAATTCAATAAATCCTAAGATCTCAAAATCATATATAATAGTAAATTAACTTGTTTGATTTGATTAGAACATAATCTGCCCATTATTGGTCATTTCTTGAATTAAATATTAAACATTTATTTAATTACACGAAATTAAATTAAAAAAATGAAATTATTCTGGAACCCTAGAACAGTTGCATCACGCATTTGTTCTATGAAGAACAGTTGCGTGACGGAACTCCAAGTTGCGTGACGCATCTGTTCGTGACTTTATCAAAATTCCCAGATTCATCAATTACTTATTTAAAACATAATATTAAAATAACAAAACATAAACGAAATAAACTTATTGAACACGAACAGTTTCGTCACGCAGGTGGTCCGGACAAAGTCAACTTCTTTTGGACATGAACAGTTCCGTCACACAAGTAGTAGCTGCGTGACGCAGCTGCTCTGGTCCGTAACTACCTTTCAAACTACCCTTTTTACGTGTTCTTTTTATCAACAGTTGTTTAATATTACTCAGAAATGTCCAATAACGGACAGAATATTATTTAACCAAAACCAAACTACCCAAACACTAATAAAACAAGATATTTAATAGATTAAACAACTAAGAAAAAGGAGGAGGGTTTAGATGGTTACCTAACCCTCATATTAGAGGATTGCATGCGGTTTAAATGATTTAGGAATAGAGCTTCACGATCCCAGAAGTGTTCTTTACCAAGTTTTAACAAGAAAAACTTTCTTTTTCTTTTCTTTTCTCTTTTCTTTCTTTTTTTTGTGACTTTTTGTTTTGTGTTTCAATCTATTATCTCTAATGGCTTGATCTTCTTCAAGGTAACTGTGAACCCCTCCCCGAAAACATAGGCATGTAAATGCATATGACTAAGAGATGAAATGCATGTGAATGTATGAGTCGCCACCTTGTTTAATTATTTTAGGGTAAACTAGGAAAAAACCCTAAGTGACTCCAATTTTAATTAACCTAATTACTAGATTAATTATCCCAAAGTTTAAGGCATGGTCTACGAACCCGAGGTGGATCCTGAGACTATGTCATGCTGATAAACTAACTTATGAATGAATGTTTTGCAAGGAAGATGATGTAATTGGACCAATGAAAATGTTTATGTGATTTCGACTTGCCGTTCGAGGTTAGATCCCAAACGTGCCTACGTACTTCCGTTTGAATGGAAGATCAAAGTCAACGTAGTTCGATAGGCCTTTTTGAAAGGGCTTTGAATGGGTATGTTTAATACATGGGTGTGTGTATGCTTCGTGCATTTTTGTTTAGGCATTTTGCCAAAGAGTTGATTGATTTGATTAGGCATTTGATGCCAAAATTGTCGACTTAAGGCTTTTAGCCAAAAAGTTTGATTTAGGCAATTGTTGCCAAAATTTAATGTGATTTAGGCGATTGTCGCCATCAAGAAATGTTTGATTGGGCTTATTGTTGCCAAAATGATCGATTTAAGGCTTTAAAGCCAAAAGGTTGATTAATTTTAAGGCATTTTGCCAAAGCTTTGATTTAAGCAATTTGTCGCTAAAAAAAGATTAATCTCACTTATAGGCAGTTTGTTTACCTAAAGTGATTGATTGATTTACAATGTAGGCAATTTTATTGCTAGGAAAACGTATTTAATTAAGGCTATTTGGCCACAATTATCGATTAATTGGACTTTAAGCCGGACTGTTCGAAATAAAGGCGACTATACCATAGCTATTAATTAACTAGGTATTTTAAGCCAATATTGTCGGATTTAGGCTTTAATACCACGATTGTTGATTAACCGGGCATTTAAGCTTAATCGTGTTCAATTGAGGCAGTTTATTTGCCTAATTAATGACGTGAATGCATTTATGCAGTTGTAGAATTAAGAGTAGAAGAGAAGCATACATGGAGTGCTAAAATTAAATAGGCAGAGTTTAGTTTATGTACCTGATTTAATCGACCACCACTTCTTAACTCCAGGTTAAGCTCCTCGTTAAGGGAATATTAATTAATTCAAATTTAGTGACTACTTAACAAAGCAAGAAAGCAATAAAGCTAAACTAAAATGCAAAAAAGTAGTAAAGAATCGCAAGGAGCGTAAGGGAGAAGGAGCGTCCCTCAACACGGACTGAGTGCCTTGAAATGAGTGCTGGGGCCACTATTTATAGGCAAAAACGGACTGTTTCGGCGGCCTGGGCCGCTGGATTCGGCGGCCTCGGCCGCCGCCAGGCCGCCGGATCTCGGCGGCCTGAGCCGCTGTGTCCGGCGGCGTGGAGCGCCGGGGCCGGCGGCCCGAGCCACCGAGGTCGGCAGTTTTGCTAATTTTTCACTCCGGAGACTTTTCCGGGAGTTCTGGACCTCCGAAAAATATTCCGGGACCAATTCCGTGATCCTCGTAATTTTCCGGACGTTTCAAGTACCATATTGGCAAACTTTCGATGAACTTTCCGAATGGCCTCCGGTCCGGCCGGACTGTTTGCAGTCCGGGAAAACTGGCTCTTTGAGCCTCAAAATTTGGGTGTTCACAGTTGCCCCCCACCGGCAACCATAAAAAAGATTTATGGGAGTCGGTGGTTGTCTGAAACGCAAATTTTGAAGGCGAAAATCGGACGCGTCCAGAAGACCCGCCTTTTGGCTATTTGCTTATAAATAGCTTGAAATTCTACCTTTTCAATCATTCTAAACTCTCCAAATCAAAGAGTTCACTCAAATTCTCTCAACTTCCTCATCATGACTTCTTCGAGCCATAGCAGCGACGAGGATTTTCTAGAGTCCTTGGGAATTTCCCTCGAGGAGGCCAATGTTACGGCGGACGCTGACACTCACGCATCCGTAACTGGCATCTATGCCCAGGTAAGCTCCCTTTCACCTTTATTTGTTTTAATTATCTCTTTGGGCCTTAGAGGCCAAAAATGTAGATCTTTGGGCCTCAGTGGCCAAACTATGGATTTTTGGGCCTCCGTGGCCAAACTGTAGTTTTTGGGCCTCTGTGGCCAAAAATGTGAATTTTTCTGTGCTTACTGTTTTATTAGTATGCATGCTAGGGTAGAACTAAGATATTATCCTTAGTAAGGAACCGAGGAATAACTCTTAGATTGCTTTACCTTTTAGGACTCCCGTATTAAATTGGATGTGGGTGAGAGTTCTGTGGCTGAGATTCCGATCGAGATACTCGATCACCATAACCCAGTTGGAGCGATTATCTGTCCGTCTTATCTGGGCTACCTGAGGCATCTTGACATGGGTCGGAGCAGCCACAAGGAGTTACTGTGCGCCTTGGCCGAGAGGTGGTGGGACACCACCAATACTTTCCACTTTTCTTGGGGCGAGTTGACAATGACCCCTGTGGACTTTTCTGTTATTTTTGGGATCCCTTTCGGCATTCGGCCGATCGAGCTATATGATGACTAGAGGACAGAGCTCTCCTCTGACCGGATAGTGGAGCTGATCGGGATAGACCTGCCTCGGGTTGTCGAGCCAGGCTCTGTTACTCCTGCTTTGAGCGTTTCCAGACGCTGGTTATCCCTCCAGGCCCCTGACATTTATGCTAGATATAAGCGGGGAGAGCTGACGGCTACTCAGGTAGCCAGATTCACTTTGTTGCTGTTGTTCGCTTCGACCTTCTGGTCCAACAGGAAAGAGAAGTTTAATCCTTCTATCTTGAGGAGTTTGGAAAATCTGGCCCATTTGGAGGAGTATGACTGGGCAGGTGCTATTCTGAGTCGCATGTATGATGACATGTGTGATCTGAGTCGAGGCCACTGTAAACTCAGCGGGACCTACTACTTCTGGGAGGTAATGTAAAGAACATTCTTCCTTTCCGTGTTTTTCTGTTCGTCTTGATTTTTCTTTTTCACTGATTCTTTTTCTGTTTTGCAGACTTGGGCATTTGAGTACTTTCCTTACACTCGCCCAAAGCTACTTCATGCTGATCTTGGATTAGGGCAGGTGCCTTTGGCTTGGACATGGTACCGAACAAACCTTCATACTGTTCGGCGCAAGAAATCGCTGAAAGAGCTGAGAGCCTTTTTTGATACTTGCACTCTAGAGTAGGTATGTGCTTAGTGATTCTTAGATATGTTAAATAAAAAGGATTTATTAACATATTTGCATCTTTTATAGGCCGAAATTGGACCGTTGACTGCCCGCCTACAGAGTTGGATTCAGGCTGATCCCGATTTTCAGCGGTCAGATGCCTTGTCTCGGCAGAGGGTGGTCCTGTCGCACCCCATCCTGCGGCGATATTATCTGGGCGAGAAAGTGGATATTCAGATAAGAGGTTGCCGCTCTGTCCCTTATTCCCCTCCCGAGGACATGCGAGCGGGTAAGCAGATGACACTCACCACTGCTCATACTGAGGGTATTCCACATGTGGAGTTCATCAGGGGGGAGATTACGATGAGTTCTGCAGCATCTCTTTGATGCAGCCCATTGGATCTCGGCTTGATAGTCTTCAAGGACCAGCTCCCTCCCAGCTGCTTGGCACCCGTTCTTCTCGGGCTTCGGGTCCCTCGACTAGGACTCCAAGGAGGAGGCCTACGACCGATCCCACTTCTTCCACTCCGGTTGAGGGTCCGTCTCGGGCCGGGCCTAGCCGCTCGGCTGGTCCTTACAGGGTTCCCCGGGCTATTTCGGAGGCTACCGGGACGCTTCACCCAGACCTGGCCAATCTACGCCTTCCATATAGCATTCCCTACTATCTTCCCAACAGCCCTCCAGTTTTTCGAGAGGTCTCCCTGGAGAGTGTGGATCGCCCGACTCTTCCTTCCGAGGACATTACTGAGGTAAAGACTGAAAAAATCTCTCACAAAAAAGATTCATAAGAGATTTGATATTGACTCGTATTTTCCTTTGTATGATTTCCAGGTTCCTGTCGGGTTGGTCAATCAGATGATGGAGCTGGTTCTCGGGATGCAGCAAGAACTAACTACGGCCTGGACTCAGCTAGCTTTTGATGATCAGAGGAGGAGGAGGCCCCGCCGCTGATAGTTGCTAGATTTTTCTTATTTTTTTTCTTTTTTCTGTCTTTCTGTACTGAACTTTGCCTGTACCTGCACTTAGTTAGTACTGAAAATTTCATATGTATGCATGATTATCAAATTTGAAAGAAAATAGGATTTCCTTTCAGCCCATTTTATGGAAAAAACATATACCTTTTTTTTTTTTTTTTTGCGGTGGCCGCCGGGTCCGTTTTTTCTCTATAAAAGCTATCTTTTGGCCCTTTTTTTTTCAAATCACATTCACTTTCGGAAATCGAGCCCAAAAGTAATTTCTGGTCAGTTTCCTCTCTCTTTTCTCTTTTTCTTCTTTCTTCTTTTTTTTTTAAAAAAAAAAACAAAATAAATAAAAAAAAACATGAATCCCTTCTACAACCATAGCATGCACAGCTGGACTAGGAGTCTCTCCAAAGTTGAAAAGATCAATTTGGGGAGGTACAGTCTTTCTCCTATCATTACTCTTAGGGGTGTAGTAGTTGATTGGGATTTTTTACGAGCCTGTATTAGACTTTGGGACCCTGAAGCCCACGTTTTCCGGTTTGGGGCCATGATGGAGGAGATGTGCCCTCTTTTTGAGGAGTTTTGTGCCATTATAGGGTGCGACCCCAATGCCCCTTTAGTCAAGCATGAGGTAAAAATTGGGTATGTTAGGTCGTTTGAAAACCTATTCCAGTTCAGTCGACCACAGGCTAGGGCTATGATTGTTGATGACCAGAAAGCAATTCTGCTGCCCCTGATTGATGAATTTTCAAAGGCTCGCTCAGACGACCCAGACCGGCTGAGGCTGAGAATGCGGGCCTTGGTTTTTTGTTTATTGGCTGGCTTCTTGTTTAACCAGGACCCAGGCTTTGGGGATTTGCGCCTTCGCCCCATGGTTCGGCAAATGGAGGATATGGGTTGTATTGGCGGCATTGTGCTGGCCGAGACTATTAGGAGCCTTGATAGGGCTGCTTTAGGGTTCGATGACTGGACAGTCTCTCCCATTATTCTCCAGGTATTTCCCCTTATCATTTTTTTCTTATTATTTTTTCTTTTAATTCATTCCCTTGTAATAGAAAGGATCCATTACTCAGGTTTGGTTGAAGGACCACCTCCAAGTAGTTGCTACTCCTACTCTCCTGCCCTATAGCCCTACTCAGTATCGTATGCGAAGGATCTTGATCACACACCCATCTACTGATGCATGGACTTCATGGCTGATTGAGTTGGGCCCAAATGAGATACTGTGGTTCATCTCCTGGTACAACATCACCCGCTTTATCCAGGTCAGCTTCCGCCATACTCGGGTTTACCTTTTAGGCCTTACACACTGCACTTGTACTGCGCTTCGCGCGTCTTGAGGCAGATGGGGATAGATCAGACTGTTCCGATTATGGACGACATTTCAGCTGATTCAGCCATTACCCCGGGTGTTACCCGAGCCGTCCTTAGGGCTTGGGTTAGAGATCATCATATGGTTAGGCCTTTGCCTAATCCTTCCAATGTTCAGACTTCTCCTGAGTACCGGACCTGGTTCATTGCTGTTGTCTGGCCGATTGAGAGACCAAGGAGGACCGCACTGCTGAGTGCACTCGAAGGTTGGGTTCAGACTGACGCTGATGATGAGGTTGGGACTGGTGAGGAGATTGTGTTGACTCCTCGGACAGGTGAGGTTGGACAGAGTTTGACAGCTAGGGATGACTCAGAGGATGTTGCCCCACGGAGGCTACGGGACACCTAGACTCTTATAGGCTTTTTGGACTTTTATTGTTTTTCCCTTATTTTGACTTTTTGTTTGGGACTTGGACTTTGGGTTTTTGGATGTATGTGTTTTTTTTTTTTTGGCTCTGGACTTAGACTCAGACCTTATTATTTGTTTATTTTGCTTGGACTTTATTGCTTTCTGCTTGACTTTGGATTGTTTGACTTCATTGCTTAAACTGAGAATGTCATTTAGCTCTTAAGCTTTCCAAGCATTTTCCAACTTTATTTATTCAAGCTCTAATTTTTGCCTAAGCTGCCCTTTCGGGTTTTCAACTTAGCGAGCTACCCATTTTTGCCTAAGCCGCCCTTTTTTGGATTTTCAACTTAGCGGGCCCCGACTTTTGCCTAAGCCGACCTTTCGGGTTTTCGACTTAGCGGGTTTTTCTTCTTTTTTTTTTCACTTTTTTCTTTTCTTTCCTCTTTTTTATTTGGCAAAGAAGAAATGAATTATGAAATGATTTTTTATTAATGTTTAGACCGCGCCCAATGAGGGTGCCTACATATCTCCGATATATAATTTCTTTTTTCCGAGGAGAATCAAGTCTAATGTAGCTCTTTTTACATTATGCAATGCTTTATCATACAAAATATCTTTTCAACTGATCTAAATTACAGGGATTCGTGAACTACAAACCATCTAAATCAGTCAAAATGACGGCTCCGCCGGACAGTATTTTCTTCAACACATAGGTTCCAGCCCAATGAGGACGAAACTTCCCACGTGGGTCTATGACTGGTTGTCTAATCTCCTTCAAAACCAAACAACCTTCTTCCAGTTTTTGGTCTTTGACCTTCTTATTAAAGTGTCGTGCCATCCTTCTCTGGTAAACTTGAGTCTGGTGGATTGCTTGCAATCGCTTCTCATCCATACCCAAGAGTTGCAAATGATAATTCTCAGCCCAATCTGCTTCGTTGATCTGGCTTTCCCAGATGATTCTCGCCGACTAAACCTCCAGCTCGATAGGCAACACTGCTTCCATACCATACACTAGGGAATATGGGGTTGCCCCAATAGGTGTCCTAATTGAAGTCCTATATCCCCATAGAGCATTTGGTAACTGTTCCTGCCAAGCTATATGCTTTCTCACCATCTTCTGCAAAATGACTTTTATAGCCTTGTTTGCAGCCTCTACAGCCCCATTTGTTTGTGGACGATAGGGAGAGGACTTATGATGTTGAATCTTCTTCTCATTCAACAAATCAGAGAATTGACTCTGAAAATGAGACCCATTATCAGTTATGATCTCGAATGGCATTCCGTACCGACAAAGGATGTTGGTACGAACGAACTGTGCTGCCTTCTTGGCATTCAAGACCGAATAAGAAGCTGCCTCAATCCACTTAGTGAAAAATCAACAGCAACCAAGATGAATTGATGGCCATTGGAGGCCTTCGGGTGGACCTTTCCGATCACGTCTATGCCCCAAGTTGCGAAAGGCCACGGTGAAGCAATAGGATTCAAATTGACCGGAGGCCGTTTTTGCAGCTTAGCAAAAATTTGACACTCATGGCACTTCCGCGCGTGCCTCACGCAATCTGCATTCATAGTCGACCAGTAATAACCCAGGTTCATAATTTTCCGAGCCAAGGCTATCCCGTGCATGTGTGGACCGGACTCCCCATTATGTAAGGAATCCATGATGGCTTGAGCTTCCCCCTCATCAACGCACCTTAGGTGCAAGCCATTCCAACTTCTCTTATACAGAACTCCCCCAGTAAGGAAATATCCAGATGCTAACTGTCTCAATGTCCATTGATCGGTCTTGTTGGACCCCTCCGGGTAGGCTTCATACTGAAGACAATTCTGTATATCCCAAAACCAGGGCTTGTCATTGACTAAATTCATGACATGTGCTGGTTGTTTCTGTAGCCGAACTGTCAGAGGTCGAATGACTTGGTCTCCCCCTACATTAACCATGGAGGCCAACGTAGCCAGAGCATCGGCAAACTGATTTTTGGCTCGCGGCAGGTAGTGGAAGGATAAATCCTCAAATTGCTGAGCCAATTCATCCAAACGCTGTAGGTAAGGAACCAAACGCTCTTCCTTAATTTTCCATTTCCTTAGCGCTTGAGAGACTATTAGATTGGAATCTCCGAAAACTTTGAGGATCTTTATTTCTTTTTCCAGGGCTGCTTCTAACCCTTTTATGCAAGCTTCATACTCGGCTTCGTTGTTGGTGCAGTCGAAATCTAATTTGACTGCGATTGGGATGTATTCTCCACAAGGAGTTTTGAATACGACCCCAACCCCATTTCTGTGGTAGTTTGAAGCTCCATCGAAGTACATTTCCCAGACTTCACTTTCCAAGCTCAACAAGTCTTCATCAGGAAATTCTACCTCCGGCATTTGGTCTTCGACCGATAATTCTGCCAATTGGTCAGCCAAGGCTCCGCCTTTCACTGCCTTCCGTTGCACAAATTTTAAATCATAGGCCGCGAGCACCGACACCCATTTAGCCATCTTACAGTCAAGAACCGGCCTCTCCATAAGGAATTTCAAGGGGTTCGACTCAGAAATAACGTATGTAGTGTAAGACGAGAGGTAGTGCTGCAGCTTTGTACAGGCCCAGACTAGAGCCAGGCACAACTTCTCTATCTTATTGTATTTTAGCTCATATTCTAGCATCCTTTTGCTGAGGTAATATACGGCATTTTCTATCCTTGTATCTTCCGCTTGTTGAGCTAGCATTGCACCCATCGCTTCTTCTGTTACTGATAGATACAATAGCAAAGGCTTTCCTAGCCTTGGTGGCTGTAAAACCAACGGGGATAACAGATATTGCTTGACTTGGTCAAAAGCTCTCTGACAATCCTCATTCCATTTGACAGCTACTCCTTTTCTGAGTAGTTTGAAAATCGGACCACAAGTATCAGCCAATTGATTAATGAACCGGCTGATGTACTGTAGCCTTCCCAGGAAACCCCGAACTTCCTTTTCCGTCTTAGGTGCTGGCATTTCTAGAATGGCTTTGGCTTTTGAAGGGTCAATCTCTATGCCCTTTCGACTGACCATATGCCCCAGAAATACTCCGGATGTAGCTCCAAATAGACATTTTACCGGGTTGAGCTTTAAATTATACTTTCGAAGTCTAAGGAAGAACTTCTCAAGTGCTGTCGTATGTTCTTCAGCTGTTTTTGATTTAACAACCATATCGTCCACATATACTTCTACTTCTTTGTGAATCATGTCATGGAAGATGGTCGTTGCCATTCTTTGATAGGTTGCCCCGGCATTTTTGAGCCCAAAAGGCATGACCCTATAGCAGTAGGTTCCCCACTCCGTGATGAATGTCGTTTTCTCTTTGTCTGGCAAATGCATCATTATTTGATTGTACCCGACAGCAAGATCGGTCAAGGAGACCATCTCATGTCCCGCCATTTGGTCCACCAACAAGTCAATATGCGGCAGGGGGAAGTCGTCCTTCGGATATGCTTTATTCAAATCCCAGTAATCCACACACATTCTGACTTTGCCATCTTTCTTCGGCACCGGCACAATGTTTGCTAACCATGTCGGGTAGGCAATGGGTTCTATGAACTTGTTTTCCAATTGCTTAGCTACTTCCTCCTTGATTTTCAAGGACCATTCTATCTTTAGCCTCCTTAGCTTCTGTTTTACTGGCTTAGCCTCAGGATATATTGGAATCTTGTGCACCGCTATTGCTGGGTCAATTCCCGTGATGTCACTTGCCTTCCACATGAAACAATCGGCAAACTTCTTCAAACATTCACTGACCTGTTCCCTGTTCACACAGTCAGATGCAATGTATGTATGTTCATTTTCTTCTTTGCCAATTATTATTTTTTGCTTTTCATTTTTTATTTCATTGATTTGATTTTTATCATTTTTGCTTGGAAATGCTTGGAAAGATAGACACTCGGGGTAGTCAAGAATTTGCAAGCCTTTATTGATTATGACAGAATCGTCCTCAAAGATTACATCAAATTTGAAATTTGGATTTTCTAAATCCGACACAGACGACTCAGAACTGGAACTGGACTCTGACTCGGTTTCAGACTCGGGGTCAGACTCAGACTCTATATAGGACTTGATTATAGACTCTAGGATTGACTCGGGAGGAGGTTTATCAGCAGCGCGCTCCTCCTCGACATACCAGTTGGTGAGAGGCCCTTCATACGGCTTGATCAGGCTAAGTAGGTCTTGATTCCCGTCACTTCCTGCAATGACTGCAACCTCGTCAAAGAGACTGGGCTGCATGAAGTCTTCTACTTCTAGCTCCGTTATTATTTCGGGCTTATTGCCCCAGACATCCGAGAATATCTCTAACCCAGGCAGCATCTTCTTAGCAGTCGGGCAGCGGAATGGTTCTTGGAAGCCACGATAAGGAATCGTTTCTCCCGGTTTGCAGAAGTAACCATTCAAAGTCAAAAGGTAAGGCCGCATCTGTATACTCTCCTTCCTTCTCCTTCTGGTTCTTTCAGCACGGTCTTCGTCAATGGGCTCGTAACCCAGCCCAAAGGTTCCTTCATTCACCGGACACTCCCAGGCTTGCAGTTTGGGGTATGTTTTCCCGGATCTGGCCATAACCATTCCCTGCAGATAGGACATCTTAAGCATTAAAGGCACTATGCAGTTTATTTGCACCGTCCCGAAATCAAAGAGAATTCGAGAGTTTGCAGTCTTTCCTTCTATGAACTGCACAGTGTCATATCGAAATCCCGAGAGGGGCAAGTTGGCAGTTTCAGGGTTGACCTCAAAAAGAGGCTGGCCCTTTGGCTTCTTAAGCTGGCTGTAGTCGTCCCCCTGGATGGTGATAACCTTGTTCTCATGAGGAAACTTGACCTTTTGGTGCAAAGAAGAGGGTACTGCCTTGGCATGATGTATCCAGGTTCGACCTAGAAGTAGGTTGAAGCTAGTAGGCACATCAATTACCTGGAATGGTACCTCCATTATGGCTGGCCCAATTGCCAATTTTAATGTTGCTACCCCCAATACTTCCCTCCTGGTGTTGTCGTAGGCTTTAACTATTTGGTCTGATGGAGTGAAGTCTGTTTCTTCCAGCCCTAGACAGCTGGCTACCCTTAGTGGGCAAACGTTCAGTGCTGACCCATTATCAATGAGAACCATGGGAACAGTTTTGTCTCTGGTCTGGACAGTGACATAAAGGGCGTTATTGTGACTGCCTCCCTCCTTGGGTAAGTCATCATCAGAGAACCCAATGTTTTGCACCTTTGATGATTGGGTGAGGGTGGATACCAGCACTTCGGGGCTAACTTCCACCGATGTTTGCAGTTGACTCAAAGCCTTGCAAAGAGCTTGGCGATGAGGGAAGGATGATGCCAGAAGTTCCCAAATTGATACCCTAGCTTGTGTCTTTTTTAGATGTGCAAGTACTGGGTCTTCCTTTAGCTCCTCTGCCCTCTGGTAGGGCTTATTCTGGACTTTGTCCAAGACTAACGGTTCATATTGCCTCCCGCTCCTAGTTATGGCGTCGAGCTCTTCAGTCAGGTCATTCAAATCCAGAACACAGATTTCATTCATTTCTAGGAAGAGTTCAAAAGGATCGATCAATTCCTGGTCATCAACAATAGCATTTACCCCGTGATTTGGTAAGGGGTTAGTGCTAATGTTAGGCTTGCTTCTGGGAATAATTGAACCGTTATCCACCAGGTCCTGGATGCGATTCTTGAGCGTCCAGCATGCTTCAGTCTTATGCCCATATCCCTGATGGTACTCACAGTATTCATCAGCCCTGTAGTTCCTTGGTAACGGGTTGGGGGGAGGCCTTGCTTCCAAAGGCTTAATGTAATTAGCTTTGACAGCCTCTCGGAATACCACAAGGATTGGCATCCCGAGATCAGTATAGGTTCTTCTGGACTGATTGCCATTTCTCATATTCCCCACACGTAAAGGGTTGGTGGGGGTGATGCTTGCCACTTCGTGGACTTTGCCAGCTTGGCTAGGTTTCTTATATTTGGAGGTTCCTGAGTCTTCTTTCAGTTGCCCCATCTGAATCAGATCTTCTACTTTCGTAGCAGTGGCAATGAGCGACTGAAACGTTGGTAGATACTGGGCTCGTAGTTGTTGTTGGTAGACGGGCTGCAGGTTTTTTATTATTATGTCCATCTGTTCTTGCTCAGAAGGCCGATTAATCATTTGGGCAGCCTTGGCCCTCCACCTCGTAAGGAATGAGGAAAAGGGTTCATTGTTCTTTTGCTTGGTGGTTTCTAATTCCCTTCGAGTAACATCCACCTCCATATTATAGTGATATTGGGAATTAAATGCATTGCAGATGTCCTCCCAGGTCTTCATCTTAGACCGATCCAGGCTAACAAACCACCTCAGAGCGGCACCAGTCAGGGATTGTTGGAACAACTGAGCAAGGAGCTCGCTGCTCAATCCAAACGGGTTAAGGGCACCCACATACATTTTCAAATGAGTTTTAGGACAAGTTGTTCCATCAAACTTGTCCATGTTGGGCATTTTGAACTTGGTTGGTAGTCTTGCCTCGGGGAACAAGGACAAGGAGTCCATGTCCACCACCTCCTTGTGGGTCTTAAGGGCAGTAACAGACCTTTCCAACAGGTCTAGCTTTTCTCTCATTCTCTGAGCTTCCAGCTCAGAAGCAGTTTTGGGGGGCATTTCATCCAGGTTCAGGGCAGGGTTTGTAGGTTCAGCAGCAGGTCCCTGATTGGAGGTAGTAGGTCCACTTCCCCCGGCGGAAGCCCCATTTCCATTACCATAACCATTACCCAATTCAGCTATTAGGGCAGTCCTTTGGGCAGCCAATGCCTCATTCATTCTGGCCTCCAGTTGTTCAATGAGGGTTTGGATGTCGGAGATTGATGCCATTGATGCAGGTATGGTTGTTGAAGTTGTAGGTGAAACTGGTGTAGTTGGTGAAGCTGGTGAGGCTGGTGATAGCACTGTGGGCGTGGCTGGCACTGTAACAGACTGATTTTTCTTTTAGTGTCGGTAATAGTGATTTACCGGTCTGTGAATAGTACCATCGATCCGGGACTTGGTATTATTTTAGTCCGGAAAAATTACTATGCATAGTTAATATTTTATTTACTATTTTTGGAGCATGTTTGCATGATTTAGGTGGGTAGAAAATATTTAATGAATATTTTTTGAGAGTTTATGTATTAAATGCATAATATTTCTAGTGTGGTATACTAGAGGAATTTTTTTAGTGGAGTTAATTTAATTAATTGGTGGAGTTAAATAATAAGTAGAAGAGAATTATTTGAGGAATATTTAGAGTCATTGGATGAGATTATTTAGGACTTGATCTTAGCCACACATTTGGCATGATTTTAGGAAGTCAAATTTGACTTTGGCACTTAAAGTAACACCACAACATTTTTTTTCTTTCTTCTCTTCTCTTCTCCACGCCATTTCCATCTTCTTCCTTCTTCTTTCATTTTCTTCATTTTCTTACCTCCAAATTTACCACCAAACTCCCTCATTAAACCATAGAATAGGACTTAATGCTTAAGAATTAAGGAGTAGAAGTTGAGATTGGTGATTAAAAGCAAAGAGAAGTGAAGTTACCATTGAAGCAAGTAAGTTGTGGTTTTTGAGTTTTGTGAATTGTTAAGTAGAATTCATGGTTTAGACATGTTATTGATGCATTAAATCATGCTCCAACTATTTCTTTTGTCAAGTTTTGCTTGTAATGTTGATTTTTCATGCTTTGAAGAGGTTGGAGAACCATCCTCAAAGGGTAAAGAGAAAGCCAAGGAGTAAGGCTTTCCAAGCTTTTTCAAGCTTGTTAATAAGGTTAGTGCAATCATAATTTCACTTGTTTAAGTTGTTTTTACATGGTTAGGGTTTTGAATATATTTTGGGAACTTTGTATGTTTTGTTGAAATTGCTGAATTTTAATGTGAGATGTGTTCTGCCGTGGGATTGGAACTCATTTTTGACCCCTTTATACTGCCCATTTGTTTCTGACTTCTTCATGAAAGTTGTAGATCTATTTCTCCGCTTTCCAAAACATATTCTTATGTCTAATTCCAATACTTGTAGCTCAACTAATGATTTAAATACCAAAACTGGTTCTGTTATGATGCCTTACCTGTCTATCCGAAATGATTGTCCATTTTGACCACTCAAATGGCAAAATAACGTTTTATGTTCTTCATAAAAGTTATAGCTTTACTTCTTATCTTTCCAACCCATCCTCTTGTGTCCAAATTGGATATACATAGTTCAACGTATGGCTGAAACACCCAAACTGACTCTGTTGTGTCGGGCCACATGCATTACTAAATTGAGTGCCCATTTTGACCACTATAATGATAAGATTAGGTTCTGAGTTCTTCATAAAAGTTGTTTCCCTGTTTCTTGAGAATTCTCTCGTTCTAGATTGGTTTCATTTGAGTGTTTGGTGAAGTAGGAATTCAAGAAACATTGGACTTGGTTCTGCTGAATCAGGTCTGATCTGTTGGTCTGTGTTCTGAGCTTTTGTTTGCTATCTTACTCTTTGATCTGGGCTGTGGTCCCTTCTGAACATTTGTAGCATTTTGTCTTAAATTTCTAATGAATCTAATTTCATTCAATTTGGAGACCCATAACTCAAATTATGTGTTAAAAACCCAGCAAAGGTCAAGTTTATGAAAATGCTGAAAAGTTCTTGATTTATGTACTTTTATACTATCTTAAGTATATATACATCTATAGTGTTTTGAGTAAAAATTTTGAACTGATGAGTACTAAATGAAGAGGTTTTGATTAAGAATTATTGCTTTTGTGAAAGAATGATTTTGATTTGGGCTCTACTATGCATGATTGAGACGTGGTATGATGAGATGGATTTTCTTATTGTGAAGCTATGATCATATGCTAGGGTTATCAGCCCTTATAAATAGGCCACGATTGTGTGATGGGGGTGGTGCTTTCATAGGCCACGATTGTGAGATGGGGGTGGTGCTTTCATAGGCCACGGTGGTGCTTTCATAGGCCACGAGTATGTGATGGGGGTGGCGCTAACATAGGCCACGATCAAATCTGCTTATGTTCATTCTGCATGAGTATGAGCCTTAACGAAAAATGAAATTTTATTGTTGCTATAAAAGAATGAAGACATATTTGTATTTATAATCTTCTCATTGCTTTCAAAGTATTTGAATTAAATGAATGCGATTTCGGTATTTATATAGTTGAGTAATTTAAGTTTTGCCTTGGCTATTATTGTTAATTAAATTGTTGGTTATTTAGCACCACTGAGTCTTCCACTCAGCGCGTTGATTTTTATCATGCGCAGGTTAGGAGCGGAGGGTGTTCTTCAAGACCAGAGGACGAGCATCAGAGTAGATATCACATTTTGGGTAGGATATTTTGTAAATGGTGATTTTTGGCATGTATATAAATATTGTGTTGTAAAGGTTGGATATAATAAGTTTGTCATGTATTTAGAGTTATGATTATTTAAGGAAATAACATCTTATTATATTTTTGGTGTATGATGATTATAGATTCCTTGAAAAGAATGTGTTTCGAATATTATGCGTATGTTGATGGATATTTAGAAGTGCTTGTGGTATGTTGTGTTGAATTGGAGTTTTGGGGGTTTGGAGAAAATTGGAAGTGTGTATATTTTCTTTGTGTGGCAAGTTAATTTTTAGGGGAAACTCTTGCGAAATTTTCGTAGGAATTTCCTTAAACATTATTTTTGTAAAAAAAAAAAAAAAAACAAAATGTTAATTACTTGCCTCCTTATGAAAATTTAACCACTTCTAATTTGTGATCTAGCTTTTATAGTGACATAAGATGGTGCTCCGGCACCGATTGTGGCATCCACCTTCTGGTTCTCCGGGATTGGTCGGTGGGTGTTACAGGCACTGATGCTGGCACTTGGACAGGGGGTACCTGTAAGTATAAGGGTAATTTGATTAGGGTACGGTGGGTAGTATCAGGGTAGTGATGTGAGGTGGATCGTCTCTTTGTCCAACTGTGCATGACTAAAAACAAAAGGGTGTTTTGTGTTCCTCTTAATGTGATGATAGGTCATGAATGTGCACAACATCACGTCATAATCTGTTTATGATATGATTCACATCATTGGGTGCATACAGTCCTAAGGGACAGGTTCTATAGGCTATGACGCAAATAGAGAATAGGCTTATAAAGGGATCCTTGAACCTTGAGCATGGATATACCTAACCACATGTGAAACAAAGAGTTTCGCGTGGGTCCAACAGTACGCATGCCCATGGGCCATCCCCAGAAGGATTAGGGATGGTTTGCGGTAACAGGGAGGACGCTTTGGCTGTCCGTCGACATAATCAAAGAGACCTGCCGATCAGCGCTACTTGCTATCCAGACTCAGAAGTTTGAACAGAGAGAGAAAAAATTCATTTGAAATTCATTTTTTATGCAATGGAGAAAAGGATTCTCAATCGTGCAAAACAAATCAACAAGTTAAAATATTTTAATTAAATTGTACAAATTGAGTCCAAATTTCCTCATCTTGTATTCTTAAAGAAAGAATACTCAATTCATGTTAGGGTACCCTGCAAAACAAAGCATAGTAAAATAAAACCCTAAAGAAGGGCTGGTTAGTTTACACAGCAATTGTAGTCTACTTTATGCAAAATGATTACATAATTCCCCAGTGAAGTCGCCAAACTGTGAACCCCTCCCCGAAAACATAGGCATGTAAATGCATATGACTAAGAGATGAAATGCACGTGAATGTATGAGTCGCCACCTTGTTTAATTATTTTAGGGTAAACTAGGAAAAAACCCTAAGTGACTTCAATTTTAATTAACCTAATTACTAGATTAATTATCCCAAAGTTTAAGGCATGGTCTACGAACCCGAGGTGGATCCCGAGACTATGTCATGCTGATAAACTAACTTATGAATGAATGTTTTGCAGGGAAGATGATGTAATTGGACCAATGAAAATGTTTATGTGATTTCGACTTGCCGTTCGGGGTTAGATCCCAAACGTGCCTACGTACTTCCGTTTGAATGGAAGATCAAAGTCAACGTAGTTCGATAGGCCTTTTTGAAAGGGCTTTGAATGGGTATGCTTAATGCATGGGTGTGTGTATGCTTTGTGCATTTTTGTTTAGGCATTTTGCCAAAGAGTTGATTGATTTGATTAGGCATTTGATGCCAAAATTGTCGACTTAAGGCTTTTAGCCAAAAAGTTTGATTTAGGCAATTGTTGCCAAAATTTAATGTGATTTAGGTGATTGTCGCCATCAAGAAATGTTTGATTGTGCTTATTGTTGCCAAAATGATTGATTTAAGGCTTTAAAGCCAAAAGGTTGATTAATTTTAAGGCATTTTGCCAAAGCTTTGATTTAAGCGATTTGTCGCTAAAAAAAGATTAATCTCACTTATAGGCAGTTTATTTACCTAAAGTGATTGATTGATTTACAATGTAGGCAATTTTATTGCCAGGAAAACGTGTTTAATTAAGGCTATTTGGCCACAATTATTGATTAATTGGACTTTAAGCCGGACTGTTCGAAATAAAGGCGACTATACCATAGCTATTAATTAACTAGGTATTTTAAGCCAATATTGTCGGATTTAGGCTTTAATACCACGATTATTGATTAACCGGGCATTTAAGCTTAATCGTGTTCAATTGAGGCAGTTTATTTGCCTAATTAATGACGTAAATGCATTTATACAGTTGTAGAATTAGGAGTAGAAGAGAAGCATGCATGAAGTGCTAAAATTAAATAGGCAGAGTTTAGTTTATGTACCTGATTTAATCGACGACCACTTCTTAACTCCAGGTTAAGCTCCTCGTTAAGGGAATATTAATTAATTCAAATTTAGTGACCACTTAACAAAGCAAGAAAGCAATAAAGCTAAACTAAAATGCAGAAAAGCAGTAAAGAATCGCAAGGAGCGTAAGGGAGAAGGAGCGTCCGTCAACACAGACTGAGTGCCTTGAAATGAGTGTCGGGGCCACTATTTATAGGCAAAAACGGACTGTTTCGGCGGCCTAGGCCGCCGGGTCCGGTGGCCCGAGCCACCGAGATCGGCAGTTTTGCTGATTTTTCGCTCCGGAGGCTTTTCCGGGAGTTCCGGACCTCCGAAAAATATTCCGGGACCAGTTCCGTGATCCTCGTAATTTTTCGGACGTTTCAAGTACCATATTGGCAAACTTCCGGTGAACTTTCCGAATGGCCTTCGGTCCGGCCGGACTGTTTGCAGTCCGGGAAAACTGGCTCTTTGAGCCTCAAAATTTGGGTGTTCACAGTAACTCACTGGAGTTCCTGGAGAAAACCCTAGCCGCGGCTTAAAAATTTCTCTCAGTCCAAAAATGCAAAAAGTCCCGTTTAAAACATAAAAATGTTGTATTTATATGGGTAGGGCAACAGAACAGAGTTGCGTCACGCAACTAACAGTTGCGTGACGGACCCGAGAGCTGCGTGACGCAGCTCACTTTTCGTACAGTTGCCGTGTATCCACACAAAAAGCAAAAACAGTTACACGGGCTTGTCCAAGTGATGTCATCCTGGTTAGAGTTGCGTGACGCAACTACTAGTGCCGTCACGCAACTTGTAGCTGCGTGATGCAACCCTAGCGCAGGTCAGACTCCTTGAACCGGTTTAAATCAAATCTTGGTTAAAAATGCTTCTGGTTGATCCTGATTCCTTATTCTGCATCCTTATATCCTCATCGAGTTAGGCGGGGACATAAAAACACGCGTCAACACATGCTGAAATTCAAAGCATAAAATAAAATTTATCAAAAACATAACAAGTCCTATCCTACTAACATCAATTATATCCATTAGTCTAATTCTAATAATATGACTCTAAAGGTGACGTTGGAATTTAAGAGGCAAGGTAAAACTACATCAAAGCATGACAAAAATAACTCCGCAGTTACATCTAGAAATTATAAACCTAAACTCTGATACCAACTTTGTCACGATCGAAAATCATGGGCTAGACCGACACTAAGGCCCGGGTAAGCTTAAGGCCCCCGAGACCCGTAGTAAGTCTAAACCACAACATTCATGCAAGTCAAACAAATTTCTAGGAACAATAAGCCCATATTATTTTATATATAGATAGTAATCACACATTCCAAGCCCAATCTCAAATAAAACATAGTTCGGACCTATTAGTAATACACCTTATTCATAATATGGGCTACTGATTCATATGTAACTTAGATAAATAATTAGAACATTCATAGATTAGCATACCTATTTTAATACCAGATTAGAGATAAATAAATTCTACAACCGCAAAGTTCAATAATAGCTAGAAGTAGTGAAGTTCTTACATATAACAATACATAAATTAGTTAATTACCGAAATTAAAATTTTACTTTTATAGCCTTGCGGAGAAGATTATAGAGCTTTAGTCGAAACAATAGGGATTCTACTTCCTGACAAGTTAAATAAAAGAAGAGTGAGTTTTGCAACTCAGTGAATAATAATAAATAATGCATAACACAGGCATTCACGTGGAATGCATCCTAAAATACTAAAAGTGAACACACAACTTATCAAGCATATGGCACAACATCAGCACTCACAAGTAATATCACCTTCAAACAATCAAACAAATGGAAATTAGTCAGTGGCATCACCAAAACCCCCGACGAGCCATCCTCCCATATGGCCCGCCCTCTAAAACGTGTGCACCAGGGAGCTGATGCCTCATACATGGCCGGCCAGTCTAATCCGCACTTGACCAACCCTTATTTTTTTATACTCCCTTTTCTTTTCCATACCAACCGGCGGTCACCCTGTGGTTTTCCGTATCATATATCATCAGATGCATAGGGGCGCCGATCACCCCATACATGGCCAACGGTATCAAAGACCAGCCTCACAAACCCATGGTGACCCACTTCATCCCAATTCCACACAAACAAGGCACAATAGTTTCACAGCACAAGTAATCAAACAATTCATTCAACATAATGCTCCAAAATAATCGTTAATGCACAAATATAAAAGTATAATCATATATTAATAATAAAATAAAATAATAATATACATATAAAATAAATACTAAGTTATCTCCTATATATATATATATATATATATATATATATACAAATGATATGTGAATGTAATGATGATATGTACTATTTATTATTACTCACAGTGGTAGAGAATAGAAGGAGCTCTAACTTGGATTTTAACTCTGAGGAGCAGCAGAAGAGCCCGGACAATCTAAAGAATTTAAGAATACAAGGAAAGAATTGTATCAGACAAAGGACTAATTTAAATAAAGAATTAGGGAATTAATCTAATAATTATCTATGTAACTATAACTAGACTAGATTCTACAGAAATTTCGGTAGCATCTCTATGGGTCCCGTATATGTATAGCACAACGTAAAAGGGGGGTGAATTGGGTTTTCTAAAAATAAAAATTTGACTTTTAAAACAAAACTCAGAATTCTATTTGCAGCGGAAAAGTAATGAACTTGTGATAATAAGTTATTGATTAGAACTACCTCACAATGTTCTATTCAGTGAAAATAGAAAGACTTTGTAAAGTGCAGTTATCAATTAGAACTGCTTCACAATGTCTTATATAATATCAAAACTACTTTATGATAGAAAGCTATTGTGATTAGAAATTCCTCATAAAGTTTAGAAAAACATGAAAGACTGTGTGAGAGACAATTATCGAAATCAAAACTGCTTCACAAAATTTTGATCAAGTTTAGAAAACTGATTAGAAACCCAAATAGTGAAATACACTGAAAATAGAAGAACCGTTTAGAACTTGGTATATTCACTGAGTAGAATTCTAGAGTTCTAATGTTCAGAAAAGATAAAGCTTATTTCCGTTTTAGAACATTAAAAAAAATATAAACAACTTTAGCATTTTTAAGATATAAACAGAAGTGTGAGTAAAATAGTATCAAGCAGAACTTCAGAAAATAAAAAGATCAACACAGTGATTTATAGTGCTTCGGCAATAACTAGCCTACATCCACTCCCCAAGACTCATCTTGAGATCCTCAACTATGTTATCTCTTTTCAAGGGTAAGAGACAAACCAACAATACAGGGCAATAGATCAACACCTAGATCTACCATTTGTCCCACTAGATTTTTCAAAGGTTCTAGTTACCCTCAACCCTTTCTGTTTTTGGCAGAGTATAGAACTCAGTTCAAGACATTAGAATCTCTCTCACAGAGAAGGTCGCTTGATAACCTATTTCACAATAGCTTTTTCACATAAGCTATTACACAAAAGTTTGTCAAATAAAAACCTACCTACTAAAGATTACAAAATCAAAATAGACAGACATAAATGCAAATATAAGCACAGGAAAAACAGTTTTTAAGATTAGAAAATCGTTTAGAAAATAGAACTGTTTTTCAAAATAAGTTGTTATAAAATTTATTTTCTCTTTAAAGATAAAACGTAAAGTATTAAGATGAAAAAAAATAAAAAAGGGATAGAGAGTAAGTTTTGAGAGATAAAAGATTTGATCAATGGACGAATACTCTTAAAACGAAAACTCTTTTCTCCACGTCTTTTAAAAATGAAAAGCCTTTTTATAGAGAGGGTTGTGACTCTCATTTTTAGAAAGTAAATATTTCTTTTTCAAATCAGAATATTGACTTTTCTTATTTAGAAGATATGGAAATCGTTGTTACCAAAACTTTTGAGTCAACATTCTATCTTTTTAGTAAGCAAATGAGAGACAATCTTTCTTTCCTTTAAAAACAAAGATTTTCGAAAGTATATATTTGAAGAAATCTTTTTCGAAGGATTTATTTACCAAAAGCAAATTAAGATATAATCTTCCTTCGTTTAGGTAAGAAAATAAAATCAGGATTTTTGGATCTTCAAAAAGGTTTTGTTTCCGAAAATGAAGTGCATAAGATTTTTATTCGAATTATTCTTATTACCAAAATTGCTAGAAACAAAATCTCTTTAATTTAGGTAATTTGAATATTTTGAACCTTAAGAAGATTCGAAAAATTAAAGTAAACTTTCCCTAAAAAAATTTTTATGAAACAAGAAACGAAAGAAAAAGTTTTTGATTTTTAAAGAGATAATTTCGAAAAACCTTTTTGATAAAAAGAGAGTAAATTGATTTTTGTGCTTATAATTGGATGTTCTCTCTATCCTACAAAGAATCCGAAAAGTCTAACCACTAGAGTCTTCAAATGTCTTCACAATCCTTAAATTTGTAGGACTTACCTTATTTATTTATTACTTTCCACATGTAATCTGCATAAAATATTATTAGCACAAATAATATAATTTAAATTTATTTTTTTTGTTTTAATCATCAAAATCTCGAGATTAATATTTGACCCTTGAGCCAACAATCTCCCCTAAAAATTGGACTATCTACCTGTTTAAAGAATCACAATATCTGTAAATATCTTTCAATCAATACACAAAGCACATCAATCAGGCAATCAATCAAATCAAGTTTCGATCCTCTTTAATCTTAACATCAACATTCAATTATCACAACCGTTTTCATACACTTAGCTCATGTTCTAAATATTACAACCAATCGATCCTTATAGATATATATGCACATGTATAAGCATATATGTATGAATCGCTTCCATCATTAATTTACAAATTAAATAACTTTCAACTTGTTCCAATAATACCATCAACCATTCTTTAATCATTTATTAAAATTCTAGATTAGTCACTAAGAACTAATGTTTCCATCAAACTACAATTTAATAAACTCTTCTTCTAAGTAACCCAATTCATAACTTAAATATAATTCAACTATAGCTTCATAAATTCTTCTCTATTTCCATATAAAAATACCACTTCTAACTTAAATATAATTCAACTATAGCTTCATAAATTTTTCTCTATTTCCATATAAAAATACCACTTCTAGGTATAGCTAAGGAGATCTATGATCGACTCATTTATCTAGCAAAAATAATGTTGTTGAATAATAACCAACACTCACCAACAAAAGCATTAAAATTATATCCAATTCTATGTTAGTTTACATAACATGGCACCAATTATCCATAATTACAATTGCCCACCAAAAACAATATATTCTCCTTGCATATATATATATATATATATATATATATATATATATATATATATAGTTCAACTCATTTTCCATCACAATTAAAATTCCAATCACATAATCCATATAAAAAGGGTTGAAAGCAAAGAAACTATAATGGTTACTGCCATTCCAAATATTTCAACTTCTTCCACCTAAACCTACAGTAAATTGGTTGATGGATTTATATGTATGTTAAATTGCAGTTCACGGTCAAATTTTTAAGAGTAAAATTCGAAGTTCCCATTCTTCAATACTAACAATAGCTAACTTAAGGGTTAATCCTTAACATTCTAATTAATACTAGAAATCATTAATCTCAAATCCAGAACTCGAGAAATAAACTCAGAAGGATTGAATTACGTCTCACCTAGTCAAGAAATATGACGGAAAAATTGAATATACTCGTTAAAAGTGACCGAAAACGAACTTCAAAATCAAAACCCACTGCTGCCGGCGATAGCTTAACTCGAGAAGAAAGCAATGGAGGATCAAGGGCCACTTGAGACGAGAGAAGGCTTGGTCTCCCGGCTTGTGGCTGATCTCGCCAAAAAAAATGAAAGAAAGAAGTTAACGCCACTGTATCAATCGCGAGCCACGATCGTAGCTCCGCTAGTTTGCTGCGTCAGCCAGAACGGGAAAGGAGAGAGCGAAAGAGAGAGACCGGAGTTTCATCGTTGAGAGAGAGAGAGACTGGAGTCACCAAAAAGTGGAGGAGAAAGCTGCGACACAATTTCCTAATAAAGTCTCCTGCGATTGCTGCGCTCTCCAGAAACGAAAGGAGAGAGAAAGAGAGAGAGAGAGAGAGAGAAAGAGAGGCCGGAGACTCGTGGTGAGGAGGCGACGGTAGCAGGGAGGAGGTGGCGGAGGGCGCTGGCTTCAAGTGACCGGAAAAACGAAAGGGAAAGGGGGAGGGGTGAAGGTCGGCACTAATAGGAGAAGAAACTTCTAGGGAGTTTGTTTTATGTTTTTAGGAAATGGTTTGGTTTGATTCAGGGTCTTTGCATGGGTTTCCTTTTAGTTTGTTGGCTTTTCAATTGGTTTAATTAACTCTTTAGGTTTGGTTTAACTATATAAAATGTATAATTGCATTTAGCTGATTAATAAATCCATAGGGTGTTAATTTATTAAATTTTTAAATGTAATAAGCTCTATAATGCCATTGGCTAGGATTAATAATTAAATTTTTAAATGAAAAATTTTTGAAAATAAAATTCCGAGTTGTTTCAACCAACCACGTCGTCCATAATATGAGCAAATTGGGTCAATTGTACTTTTAGAGAGAGTCAATTAGAAAATTCCACATGTTTATTGAATAACACACTAATAACTCTTACATGATAAATTTTAATGCATGATTCCCTAGCTGTAGAGCTCAGTAAGTAGACGTGGACACATTTTTATACATAATACTGTATATTCAAATATTATCAAAAACTAGTAATTACTACTATAACTTTGCGGAGAAAGAAGTAGAGTTTATTTGAACTAGCATAGTGTCTATCTCCTAGGAAAAATTTAAAGAAGGGTGAGTTTCACAAACTCAGTGAATAATAATAAATAATGCATAACCCAAATAGTCACGCAATATGCTTTTCAACTTTATATAGTGAGCATTCATTCAACCAAGCGCATGACACATATCAACAACCACAATGATATTACATTCAAACAATCACATCTAACAGAGATTGCCCAATGGCATTATTACTTTCTCATTCACAAGAAATTCGTTAATCATGTTTCACGATAAAGGAGCCCATCCCTTTATTGGGGCACGAGGAGTCCATCCTCCATTACGAACCGAGGAGCTCATCTCCCAAATATGAGCCGAATCACTTGACTAGTCCTTACATTGTTTTTTCATTCTCTCTTTCTTTTCCATTAACAAAAGGAGGTCACCTTGTAGTTTTATCACAATCCATTTCATCCCAATCCCACACTCAAACAAAACACAGTATAGTCATATCGCAGTAATCCAATCAACTTCCTTATTTGGTTTATAATCCTTAGCTCAATTTATTTTTATGGTAGCAATTATAATTTGCTCCAATTTAATAAGTTCATATCTTATGATTAATCTTTAATTACTTTAATCAAAAGTTAATCCAACCCAATAACAATAATTTATAAATTTGAAATTTACATTAAATTCAATAAACTGAATCTTAAATAATATTGAATTAAAATCGGATTTCGGATTTAAGTTCAGTGTGTAATCCTCAAACTTCTGCCTCTCAGGGGTTTCGCCCGGAGACTCACTGGCTAATCGCCAGACCGCCACCACCATCGTCTACGGTGCCTGAGAAGTGGTGACTGCTTGAAATCGAGCGCTCTTCACACCATCTTGCTCAAACTTCAGGTCCATTTTTAGCATTAATCAGGCGAGATGGATTCTCTAGCCAGCCGGAACGGGCTCGACAGGAGCCAAGTGTCGTCGTTAATGCCGACGTTTGATCAGAGAAAAGAGACTGCAGCTTTCCTATATTGCAGTTCTCACCGGAGTCGCGAGAGAGGAGAGAACGCCACATCAAGCGGTGACCAGAGGAGGGTCGATGCTAAGCGACGATCGAAAACCAAAGTCAAAGCCGTCGTTGCTACGTTCTCCAGAAACAAAAACAAAGAGAAAAGCTGGGAGGCGATGGCATTGCAAAGATGGTCCGTTGGACCTGTCTCAGGTGGTCGAAAAACGAAGAGAGGAGGAGAGAGAGAGAGAAAGAGCGTGGCTAACTGCCGCTCGAACGAAACAGAGGAAAGAAGAAGAAAGAAAGGAAAGAGAAAAGAAGAGAAAGAAGGTTCTAGGGTTTCCTAGATAATTCGGTTTGATTTGAATAGGGTTTGGCCCAAATCAGTGGTTTCATTCGGTTTTCAGTTGATTCATAAGTTTGTCATCCAGTTTGAAGATTTCAAACTAGTTTATGGGTTCGATTCTTAGCATAGAAAATTATTTTTCATTAAATTCCATTAGTTAAAAATTTACGATTTAATTTTTATCAATTTTTAAATGAAAAGTCTATGAAATTGAATTTTTGGGTTATTTCACAAATAGTCTAAAACTCTTATCAATTTTGAGTTATCTTAATTTATTGCTTTTGCTTATACTCCCTCTTTCTCATCTTGTTTGTTTGTTATTTCTTTTTTAGATGTCTCAAAATGTTCGCAAGATTTCTAAATTTAGATATGTAAATAATTATTTTTCTTAAAATAACATTTATGATTATTCATCAAATGAATGACTTTTATTAATATCTTAATGAGTTAAGGGTAAAAAATAACAAAATAATTTTTGTTGACTAAATTCTTAATATATGTGTTTTGTCAAACCATGCAAACAAAATAAGACGGCAAACAAAATAGGACGGAGAGAGTACTTATTATATATTAGATGAACTTCCATTCCTCATCAACTAGTAATTCAGAACTTGAGTCAAAACAATTTCATTTAATTGAATGACTCAACTTTTAATTATAAAGAAAGAATGATTTGCATTTATTAAATGTAAAGATCATATAGCTTTTTTTATTTATAAAACCCAAAAGTAGGTATCGACAAGGACATATGTAGATTGAGTCTTGAATTGATTGATATTGATGTATAAAAACAGGGTAAACTTATTATAGGCTTGAGGAATAAAACCAATTAAAATAACAAAGTTAATTGAATCAATACACGATACACAAAAACTTAACAAGAACTCTTGGCAGTGAGGGGAAAAGAAAAACAACGAATCATCTAACACTAATCGTAATAGGGAATAATTGATAACTTACCCAAATTTTAATTGAAGTGTGAAGGAAGTAATTAATATCTTTCTCAAAAAGATTATGCATAACAAATTAGTTTTTGACTCCCTGTAAAATGTGGGACTGCCATTTTCTACAGATTCAGTCAAAACTGACTGCCTGCTTTGGCTACTAGGAATTGGCCTAACATCCATAAGAATAGGATTAATACGTACTACGCTTCTGTTTCTATATAGCACCAGCAAAACCTCTGAAATTATTCCAATATTGGAACTTGGACATATAATAATTCCGAATCGAATCTCTTTAGAGAAAAGATCTTTTGTTTTGCATTAGCCTGCTCCAATCCCCTTATAAAACTTTCATTATTGGATTAGTCATACACTTTACATGCTTCTAGCAATTCACATGGCATCATCAGATGATACAAGTCTACTGTCAGTATTAACTGAATAACACAAAATGAAAGTTTCAGTCTTCTGATTTGGCTGTTAAAAAACTTGGGAACCAACAAGAGACAAGCAAAAAAACGAATTTATTCAGAATCATGCCTCAAAAAATTTGGCAAGTTCAACCTAATAAGATAATTCAAGCCTGTGCTTCTAATCTGAAATCTACCAACCTGTCAGACCTAGATATCGATGGAGTAAACTCAGTTCAAGGCAGATTCTTGAAGACATGAACATTCTCCATGAAGAACCCAAGTTCTGCACAGAAAACTTTTGATGTTTGGCATTCATCCTCTAGCTCCATCTCCTTCGGTCTTCCTCTTCATCCACTGGAGAATACCACTCTGGCCTTCGCTTTGTGTTGCTTAACCTATAGTTCAACAGCACTTCTTCATCACAAAGTGCCCTAGTAGCCACCAGGACAAGAGTCTTCAGAACAGGAACATCAGACCCAATATCTTTCCCCCTAGATCTGAACCAAAAGCTGCCAAATCTTCTCATATTCACTTCTTCGGAGTTGCCAAGTGTTATATTTGGTATGTAGGCTCTCAGGTCCTTCTCAGTCAATGGGAAATCATAAGGACAAATCATGACATTTGGAGCCATTCCCTTCGCCGGATGATTGGCAAAATGAGCCAAAGCTAATGGATTTCTCCGCTCTAGGATCTCACCAGTACCGCCAACTTGTGTCCCTTCTACAGGCTTACTGATCATTTTCCAGAACCGGTCCAGACCTTTCTCACCACTTTCCTTATCAGACCTTATTTGTGGCACAATTGACCCATTCCACATTTCCCGGGTTTCACCCCCAAAACCCCAAGGCTGGGCATTGATCACATTACCATCATACCTTGTGATCAAGTATGTGTTATGGGAATCAACTCTTGGGTATCCAGGAATGTAACGATAATAAGCTGGAGAGTAAATTACACCAGGGTACAAGGCAATCACAGTGCCAACATCAGCTTCGCCTTCTACAAATAATCCTTGTCCTGCTTCCTTGTGTGGTATCTTGGATGGTTTTAGATCAAGTGTGTAGCCAATTAGATCCTTCAATCTCCGTGAGACTTCAGCACTCTTTAATGGCCTTGTCTCAGGTATAGCTGTTCTGAAAAACAGAGGTTATCAGAAGCATACAAGTTCAGTCAAAATCAATGGCTTGTACAGTTTTTATATGCAATACAAATACAAGCCTTATAGCCACAATCACATAGCCTCATATTCCAGCAATGGATTAAGCAACAACACAGTTATTAGTTGTTTGATGATTAATTTAGGAAAAACTCTTCTTAAAGCCCTTGACCTTATCACATTTTGTCTACAGCCCCTTTGACTGCTAAAAATTAAATCCTCAAAATCTCTATTTTGTTTTTGGAATTCATTATAGCACAGGTAAAATTCATGAGCAATTTGCTGCTAACAGTACAAATTATTAGAATTGCATTACTTTCAATAAATTACACTACTTTCTCCTCAAAAAAATAAAATAAAATAAATTGCACTACCTAATAGATAAACTTTGGGAAGTTTATGGATAAAAAGAAAAAAACTTTCATTTTTGGAAAAATAATGCACTTCTTTTTAACAGATTTAAGACATTGTCAATGAATTTTACTTTTGCAATCAACAGTCCTCAATATGGAGAAAAAACACTTCACTACTTAATTGTGGAGCAATCAGAGTTCAGAGCTCAACATACAACTAAACAATTAGAGGGGTCTCGGTTTTTTTTTCTTTTTTTAATTAAGTTATAGGCAATAGACTATTCTACCCGAACTTTGTATATTTTTGCAATGTTAGTCAATTTTGAAAATTTTGGCTACTTAACTTCAATTTTAAAATTGGGTTGCAAATGTGCTTCATTGGTCAAAATTATTCTTAACTGAATAAGAAACATATTTTTTCAATTTTCTTTCTCCCTCCCCACCCTCTCTCTGCCCCCCCCCCCCCCCCCCAAAAAAAAAAATAATAATAATAATTATAATAATACACCACAAAGATCATACAACTGCAACCGAAGGTTTTACCTTGCAGTAATTTGCAAAAACACTCTTGAGAAATGATAATGCAAAACCTATTGAAATTTCTAACACCTTGAGATCCAACTACTATTATTTCAACTCCAGAACCCTACTCAATCATGCGGCAGTAGTATTACCAATTGCTGCTAACGCAGTGACATTGAATTGCTCAAAGAATGATTATCTATGATAATGATGCAGGATTAGGATTATGTTTCTGTTTTCAATTTTCGGGGAGGAATTTCTTTCAATTTTTTGGGAAATTTCTACTGTTGTTGGCAGAATAACAATGTGACAGATTTATCTATTCCAACAAGCAATTAAAATGAAAACGAGAGAAAATTGAAAAGAATTTTTTATTCGCACACCAATAAGATACATATATTTTCAAATTTTGACCAATAGGATAAAATTACAACCAAAATTTTGAATCAGGTTTCAATAGACAAAATTTTCAAATTAGAATTGCGAAAAATATGTAAAATTTGGAATAGAACAATCTGTTAAGCATGAATTATTTGGGGCCATTTTGCAATTTTTAGTTGAACTACTTTCAGAATCACATCATCAACATGTTAGGAGGAAGGATCAGCTATAGAGTTTTAAATAAAGGAACTGACAAAAAGAAAAAAATCAATACTGTCATAAAATCTGTTTGAGTCGGATTGAATTAGTTTGAATTGGCTACCACTGCTATTAATTCTTAAAGCCATTAGTAAAATGACTCTATCAATATTGAACAATAACTAAATAAAATGTATTCATGACAATATTGTTCAAGGCAGGCTCAAAGGGCAAACAAGCCTTGCTACCTAGCCTGGACCATAACTAGGCAAAACATAAACTTGGTAGGCAGGCTTAGAACCTTTCTAAATGCTTTTGCCTATTTTAAACAATCTGTTATGTTATATTTTAAAGTTGAAAAGTCCATATTCAAGGTTCCATATTTTTGCAGATAATAACTTCTGAAAATTATTTTTCAAGGAAAACATTTTTCTTGGAAAATATTTTTCGAATAACTCATTCTCCGTTTATTTGGTTGCATTGCAATACTAAAAATTAATTAAAAATATTAACATTTTTAATTCATAAGACATAAAATATTTAGAATTGAAAAGCTTATTTTAGAAATTTCTTATATAATATGAGAACAATACATAAAAACCATAAATTATAGTAGTTGGTAGGGCTGACCAGAAATTGGTTAAACTAACCAAATCGTACCAACCAGTTTGGTTTTTTTGGTTCTTAAGGTACTCGGTTCGATTTCAATTTTAATAGAAAAAAAATCGAAATTTTTACTGGTTGAATTTGATTTTCAATGTGTAAAACTAAAACCAAAATAAAATAAAGCTAAAACTGAGTTGAAACTGAAAAATGAGCCAAACCAACTCGATCCAGCTCAATATGGTTACAATTACATAACTTAATAGGTCCGGATCAGTTTAATTTTGCCCGAACCGACAGTTTGCACATTCCTAGTAGTTGTCAATTATCGATGGACAATCGCTAGCAACTAGAGTTGGTTAGCAGTTGTTGACAATGATGACTGCCAATGAACAGTGGACTAATAAGTATTTGTTTATATATTTTTTTTTTCTTACAATAAGTTTGTCAAAGTTTGAAATAATTTTCATCTTAGAAAATGAAAGTCATTTTCCTTTAAAATGTCTTAGTTTTTTCTTTGACTAGGAAACATTTCCTGTAAACTAATTTTCTTAAGCATTACAGATATTAGAAAATCTAGAAAATATTTTATGGAAACAAACAACTAAAATTAAGTTTTATGATTAAATATACCCCAAAATTGAAAACTTATATAAATTGTATCGCAAAATTGGACTTTAAACTTAACATATTATATTGTTAATTTATTTTTTGAAATTTGATTTAAATTAATTGGACCCTTCAACTTCGTTAAATTGGACAATTGTTGGAAAGTAGTTGGAGATTTATAAAATATGTAAAGTTGGAGAGCCCAATAAATTCCAATAAAAATTCAGAGCCTTGTTAAGAAACAGTTTGTTCCTTATATCTGAAAATGAGAGTCCATCATGGCTTCATATTTGCCAAAACTAAGCTTCATTCCTTATATTAAAATTGGATAATAATGCCTTCGTTATTAAAGGTGTGCCTCAGCTCAGGCACATCTTACTTAAGACTCAAGGGCTTGCACATCAGCAATGCTCAGGCAGGTGACCTCACTCAGGTAATCGCCTTTGGTAGAGGCATGTGCCTTTTGCACCTTTTTGCGCCTTAGGCTCAAGAAGGCTCGCCTTTATATATATTTTTTTTTCCTGAGCAAGTTACCTACAATTTTCTTTTAATGTATGCAGCTAGTAATCTTTTTACATAAAATAAATAAAAGAAATAGAATGCAACACAAAAACCAGTAACATGCTTTGTAATCTAGCCTCCGCCCCTCCATCTAGTACTCACCTCCTGCAATTTAGTTTTGGGCCAGCAGTCATTCAGATATGCCTCTTTCAATTTCTCTTCTTATATTTGCTTTCTCCTTTTTTTTCATATTCTTGATTCCACTATTTTCCATCTTGATTCTAATAATCTTAAAATATAAGTTGTCATGTTGCCAACCATTTTTTTTCCGATTTATGCATGTTTTTCCAGTTTTTTTCTTTTTTTTTTTTTCTTTTCTCTTAAAGCAAAATTTTCATATTTATGTATTTTATTTTTTATTTTTTAATTATTGTGCCTCACCTTGCTCAGGCGCGTGCCTTCACCTAGAGGCTAGCACCTAGGCATCTAGCCTCCAGCAGCCCTTTGCACCTTAGTGTGCCTTGCGCCTTTAATTACTATAAATCATGCCAAAACTAAACTGACCTGTTTTCTAAGAATGCAACCAATATAAAATAAAATAAAATGAGGCTGATGATGGTGATAATGATGAAAAGAAAAGAAGGGGAAAAAGAAGAATGTTGATACTTGTTGAGAGATTAATATTGTAGTTGTATTTCTTGTATCTCATCAATCGATTACATAGGTCTATATATAAGGAATTCCTATGCTACCTAGCTATTTAGGAATACAAATCATAAACTAATTAGGAATCTAACTCCTAATAGAACTCTATTTACAACTAATCCTTAACACTCCCCCTCAAGTTGGAGCATAGATGTTAATTATGCTCAACTTGTTACAAACTACTACTTTCAGCAAAGCACAATACCATAATCAGCAACTGTACCCACTTCATTATAGCAATAAAGAATCCCAAACCAAATAGTAGTAGCAGAATCAAGACAACACACTTAGGTTGTCGAAACAAATCTCATTGAACCAGAAAACAACTCACAGGACTGTTTCAAGCTTCCATAATCAATGCCTCAAAGAGGAAGCCCAGTAGCGCAGATATTCAGAAACGCAGCAAAGGAAAATCTGGCAAACGGAGCACACCATTGAAGGCCAAGAACACAATGCAACTCACTGGGATTGCAGTGCTCTCGACAAAGGAGAAGGTTCAAAAGCAGAATACCCATAACTGCAGCAAAGGTGCAGTACCAAACCCTAATGCAATAAGGAATCACTAGAAAATCACCAAAAATTACCTAAACCAATTGTCACAGCAAAGGAAAAATATGTTTCCGCAGCAAATTAAAGCAACAACAGTAGCAGAGGACTGCCCGACACAGCTGTAACAGAATCACAGCAAACAAACCTATTGAATAAGCCCAAGAATGACGATGCAACTCACTGGGTTGCACGTCTCTCTTCAAGCCAACGTCGGCAACTGAGCAGCAGCCTCTGGTCCTTTTTGCTTGCGCTGTTTGCAACCAACGCGAGCGGGTGGTGCTGCTGGCTCGAATTTCTTATCTTTCTTGTTGCCTCCATTGGATTTTCAGTGTCCGGCAAGGCCTTGCCGATTGCCAGATGGTCCTTGACCCATGGCTTGCTTTTGTGCGAGACAGAGATTTGAGTTTGGCTTTTTTTTTTTTTTTTTTTTTTTGAATGGAAGGCTCTGATACCATGTTGAGAGATTAATATTGTAGTTGTATTTTTTGTATCTCATCAATCGATTACATAGGTCTATATATAAGGAATTCCTATGTGACCTAGCTATTTAGGAATACAAATCATAAACTAATTAGGAATCTAACTCCTAATAGAACTCTATTTACAACTAATCCTTAACAATACTCAAAATTAAAATATTCATTTTTCATCAAAATGTCAATAACCATGCATGTCAAACACAATAGTAGAACAAATCAAATTAATTATATATAACGAACATGTAAACGGGTGGCATATGCGATTTTCCGCTAATCAATAGACGTGGGAAAAGATTTTTAGAAAAAGAACTTGGGAAAAGTAGATTATGAAAGTATACTCACCAAGACAATCAGTAGCTGGACCACTCTTTCCAACAGCAAAACTAAGGCCACTTCGACGAGGGGCAGTATTTGACTGTGCAAGTGCTTCACCCGGATTATTTCCCTTCTTCAAATTAGGAAGAAGAATTTCATCCATAGATAAGCAAAAGTTCTTAATTTGAAAATGGATGTTCTCTTGGATTTGCTTTTGTTGATCGACTACAGAAGCTTTACTAGCCAATTCAATGATCTCTTCTGCATCTGCCTCTTCAGCATTCCGCCCCAATCGATTGTAGCTGAACAATTTCAAAAAATATAACAATTCAAGAAACATTGTAGACTACATGACATCTAGAGAGAAGAATACTCCAAAAAGAGGAGTGGGGTGGGGGGGGGGGGGAATTACATCAATAAGAAATTTGTGAAATATCAAAAGAACAAAACACATTAACCTTTTGATATTTTGAATTAGATGTTAAGATGAATTTTAACACCATGCAATTTTATTGTGTAATTGAAAATTAACACAAATAATATAGCTTCATGAAACAACATTTGCATTTATTAGGGCTCATCACAATCTTGAGATAGTCTTTTTGGTGTTGGCAATGCAACTAACCCTAATTAGGTTGTAGAATATAAAAGTGAACATTAAAGGAGATAACAAAGAGATCAAATGATCAATCAGTAGGCTGGATTTCCATGTTACCGTTAAGACAAGCAGGAAAATTACTGCTCATAACTGACTTTTTATCGCTCAAATAATCTAAATTAGCCTGAAATCCAACCAGATTAAGGTTTTGAACATAGAATCATAATGGGAAAATCAAATCCCAACAGAACTAGGTTTGGCTGTTCAAAATAGAAAGTCTAATATGGTCACTAGATTAACAAAAACTAGCAACCATCATTTGAAAAGTGTTATAGTAGCATGAATATTGTGCAACAATAATGTCAACAACAACTTACAGAAACTTCTATATTTATGTCCCTAAATCAATTCCTGAAGAGTGCAGAGAAATTGGCTTTATAACAGAACTTAGATTTATTGATCATAATGGCTAGAACAATCCATGGCTCATGAGTTTGATCCATGGAAACAGACTCTCCACAAAAAGTAAGGGAAAGGTTGCATACATCAACCCTCTCCAGAGCCCACATATATGGGATGCTTCATGCTTTGGGTCACCCTCTTTTTTTTTTAATGGCTAGAACAATCCACCAAAACTATTCTTCTTCTTCCTCAGAAATCCGAGTGCTATTTTCTGTAGATGGCTTTCCTAACCACTTGAGAAAATTTAATGCCAACTCCCTCTTCATAAGAAAACTTCCTTCACATCACGGATTGCTACCTTATCAACCTAATACATTTCCATAGGCTTCAACATTTCCACCAAACCCATGAAAATCAAATAGATCCACAACACTGAATTTTATGGAGTTTATTAGAAGATCATCTGAAATGTCCACCACATGCATTTAAACCCAAAATGTCAGTTGGATTTGTAAGACCGAGTAGCATGACTAGCCATTCGAATAATCCATCCAAAGTTCTAAGAACTTCCTTCCCCTCGTCTCGACTTCCAATTACAATAAGATCAAATTACAAGGGAAACATCTCTTATTGGTGGAATATTTTTGCAACTCATCACTCAGAATATAGAAAATCAGAAAACGAGAATTTCTTTCAGGATAAAAAAAATTTTTTGTTTTCTCACTTTCAACTTTTGAATGCGCTTCTTCTACTTCATGGGCATTAATAATCCACCAAACAACAATATTTTCTCCTTGGATAAGTATTAAGTAAATCTCCTCCTCTTCCTCTTCCTCATCATAATGCTCACAATAAATTGTTTCCATCAGGTTTCTACTTCAGGTTTAGCCTCCACTGAATTAACTTGATGATTGAGGCATTAACAGGAAGTATATCCAAGTTCATTGCACCTAAAACAACAAATGGAAAACATGTTAGAGCTGTTCCCTACATCCTTTGTAGAACCAAAACAAGAGACATCATTCCCTTTATCACCCTTCCTTGGTCCCAACATCTTTAGATGTTCCCCAAGTTCTACTTTTTTATTCTACTTTAGAAGATGAATTTGAAGTAGGTTATCCATGAACAGCAGCTGAATATCCTAGGCCTAGTAGAGGTTGCTTGACACCATAAAAAAACATATTCTTCTAGTCAAAGGACATGCTTGTACAAATCCTTAAGGTTGGAAAGTTGATTAATACTGACCTCACCTTCAATAACAAATTTAAGCCCATAAAAATGAACTTCAATGCAAACTTCTTAATTAAGCACCAACTACGCTTTCAAGCCACCACATTTGAGGTGTCACAGATAAGAGGATTATGAAACAAATTCTTCTCTATGCTTTCCTCTTCATCATTAACACTTCAAATAGCTTCACTGGCAGCACCACTATTCAGTCTTCCACACAATCCTCATGCACATTTCACAGCTCTTGCATAATATGTTCCATGTTTGAGCTTGATTCAACCAGGAAATCTTGCTTTTCTTGCTTGCAATTGCAATTTGGGTTTCAAATTCTGTTCTACTACCAACATTGATGTAGCTAATAGCCCTAACCCAAATTAGGATGTAGAAATAGTGAGGGAATATCAAAAGGCAAGATCAAAAGATCAACCAAGAAGGCTGATTACTGGTTATGCAACCAAGAAACATATTACTGTAACCTTTTTTTAATTTACTTTAGAAATGTGCCTCTAAATTTAACATTTCAACCCTATTTCAAGCCAGAAGTCCAGCTAGAATAAGGTACTGAACATCAAATCATAATAGAATTAGGTTTTGACTCTTCTATTAAAGTCAACTCAAGTAAAACTTCTAACCATTTACTCTAACATCACTGGCCTTTGTCTTCCTTCCCAATACACTATGTAAGGAAAAAAATGCATGTGCTTCTAACCAATATGTGAAAAATTTGTAAGAAGAGCTATATTTGTCATTATTTCACAAGATGATCCGGGGCAAATGAATTAGAAGGCTAACAAACTATACAGAAGGATAGACTCTGCAGAATTTTACTACAGTTACTACAACGAAATATGTGGATGTGATCAAGCTCTATGGTTGATAGAACCATTTCCAAGTAAACAACAATAGAGAAATTGCCTCATGATAAAGGCAGCATTGCCATTTATCATTATTAAATTCATGAGCATACACATCATGGTATAGGAGCCAAGAAATAATTGTGTACTTCAAAAATATATTTTGTCTGCTATTTATAAAAATTGATGAAAAATTCATAAAAGCATAAGACAGATATAGCTCAGTTGAACCAACAAGAAAATGGCAAAAGAAATTATATTTCTTTATTGCTGACCCACTTAAAATATGAAACTTTTTAATGCTTTACATTTTTTTTTCCACAAAAAATGACATATTTAAATATCTCTTGCTTTTCTCCCTCTCTCTCTCTCTCTCTCTCTCTCTCTCTCTTCTTATCTCTTCTACAACACTGATTTTTATGGATGTTAATCTGACCCCCTTTTTAACACCCTGCTACAAACCTGGTATGAGTGAGATTCTGACTAACATTTTTACTACAATATCAAGAGGCATTACACCAAGTTAGCCAGAATCCACAATTTTATGATCTCATTTTGCTAAATAAACATACATGGTGCATTCTAAAGATGAAAACATATTACAGACCTCTATTAATTTAATGAGTTAAAAACAGCAATAATACACATTGTGAGAAACATGGTCTTATGGTAACAATGAGATATATCAAATAAGAGATAATGGCTTTTTTATCCGAATACAAATAAATACATCCCTAACGCGGCATCATTACATGCTTAGGAACTTTTTTTTTTTTTTAATCAAAATATGAATGATTTACCTAGAAGTTTGAAGATTAGGAAAGTATTTGGTAGCAAGCAGTTAATAAGTCTAAGCACTGAGATAGGATTTTTCAAGAGAAGTATCAATATCAAATGTTCAATGAACTAACTTTTCACCAAAATATACACAATAAAGATTAAATTGCTGCAATAACGATAGAACTAAGGGCTTTTACAAGAAAAACAATAGAATCTCATGTAAATACTATCTCCGGAATTATACACAACCAGCTGAACAGTTGAGTTTATTATTACCAGACTCAAAACATAAGCAAGCATAAAAAATAAATAATATAACTAAGAATATTTGGAAAATCACATATCTCAGATTTCACTGAAAAAAGAAATAAAAAATTCTCAGAACCCAGCTAGTGTAAATATAAACAGAAAAGTGAACGAAGTTGATATTGGCAATGCAGTACACATTCAAAGGGTGGCAAATTATATAACCAGTGATCATTTGAACAACAAATAGACACTGACCTGGTATATAGGAAAAGGCGATTTATGTCAGCTTCAAATTGCATCTGCCTTGGATCTCTAGCAAATGTAGGACTTTTTGCAAGAATTTTCACAGCCTGGAGATAGAAATGAAAATCCATAGTGAGTCGTCAAGGAGCCGAAGTGTTCAAAAAAGCTTGAGCTCATATAAGCTCCAATCGGTCAAAATTCTGAAAAATATTTTCAATTCAATTGTTGAGAGCTACACTTCATACAGTACAAGCTCGATATTTACATAATATAAACTCCAAAGAACGACAAAAGAAACACCTTTCTTTGGCTTCAAGAAGGCATCATCCACATGTAAGCCATGAACAAAACAATAGATAAAATGCACCAGACTTCATTTCTGTTTTCCTAATGTTATTAGTGCACTTTGTTAAACTTAGAAACGAACAAATAAATACATTACTACAAAGATATCTATTTATACCTCTTGAAATTTGTTAAATAAGAAAGCCATTTGCAAAATGGCAGCAGCTGACAAAATTGGCTAGTTGTCGTTGGGTATCAGCTCACTGCACTGGATTTCCCCAATTTAAATCGCGATGTTCCTTCTAGCTTCACTTGTTACCGGTGGTTATATTGGTAGCTGCGTCGGACTTGAAAGGATGGCGGTATCTGATTAGTAAGTAGAAGGTCCTTAACGGACCTGTTGGTGGAGGCTAGGAAGAGCCGACGAGTGTAAGGAGATTGACGCGATGGTCAAGCGAAACTATTTCGGCGAGTAGAAGTGTGCAGAAGACATAGGGATGAAAGGTTACGTTGGTTCCGTTTTGCAAGAGACACGTGGCATATTGATTTGAGAATTACTAGTTTTGTAAATATTCTGATTTATTTTTCATATTTATAGCTTTCATTAATTTTTTTAATTGAGAAAAAATGATAAAAGGTGTATATTAATACTAAAAATGAAAAATAGATTTCGCTCAATTTGTATTGCATAATTTTCACTGGAGTATTCCAAAATGTCTCGTGTATATTGCGAACAAAATTTATTGCATTAAACTTATTGAGGCATCATGGATATTTCAACCCTTTCTATAAAATTTGGTAGAATTTATTTATAATTTTATATTTTTGCGTTTGAAACATAATATTATATTTATACCTGGTTTGATCCGATGGTCAACTCGGAGAATTGTTGAATTAGTTTCAAAACCAGATCGATTTTATTTTTGAACCATTTAAGGAAGAGAATCAAATTGAACCGGTTTATCTGTGGTTAAATTGGTCGGCCCGCACAGGTCTGATTGACCCGGATCAAAATTTTGATAATTTAATTATTGTATTATAATTATTCTAAATTATAATTATCTAGTTAATATATATTATTAATATTTTTATAACCATTGACTCACTGGTTAAACCAATAACCTATTCACCCAATTCTTTAGCCAGGTCAATATCCGGGCTAGGTTTAATAACACAAGTTTAAAATGGAAAAAAAATGTAGATTTCAATTCTGCAAATTTAATTACATAAAATTGAAAATGACCGCATTAAATTCTGAAAAAATAAGTAAAATTTCCAAATAAATTTCATAAAACTAAGCAATTCAATTTATGACAAAAATACCCTTCTCTTTCTACAAAGCGAATTTTTCAAAGTTTTACTTATTTAATTTATTTATTTTATCCAACTTGACCAAACCATTTAAATTTTTATCTTTTTAGAAAAATATTTTTTAGTATTGTTTTTATTTTAATATTTGAATATTTTATTTTCATATTTTGTAGCATTTTTTACTATTAAGAAGAGAGAAAGATTCAAGTTAAATATAAATTTATCACTAAATTAAATGCAATAATTTTATTAATATTATTTTATTTTATATATTTATTTTGCAAAAATATAAAAGATTATGTAGCACAAACATAGTTATTAAACTCCGCCCGATCCGGTGAATTGCTCAGAGAATCAGTGAACCAGTCTTAAAACTAGGTAAATGGTCTTAAAACTGAGCCGGTTTTACGTTTTAACCATTTAAGGAAGGGAATCGGATTGAACCGACTAATCTGTAATTGAACTAGTTGACCCGCACAAACTCGATAATCCAGACCGGTTTTTTATAATTTAATTTTGTTATTGCATTATAATTATTAAAATTATATTATTTGATTAATATATATATTATTAATATTTTTATAATATACTAGTTGAATCATTGACCTAACGTTAAACCAATGACTCATTCACCCAATTCTTAAGCCTGATCAAGATCCGGACGAGATTTCATAACACTGATCATAACGTTCAATAATTGGTATTTATTATTTATTTTTTTGAAATTATCATTTCAAAGATATTTTATAAAATAAAAATAAATAAATTTTGAATTACGAATTTATTTCATATATAATTAAATGGAATTGAATTAAATTACATGTTTTAAATTAAAAAAATTAATTCAGAAATGAATTCTATATTTTAAAGTTATTTATATATAAAACATAACATACAATAACAAATCAACCTCCATATTTCCCCAATATTAGTTAAATTTTGAAAAAAAATAAGAAATTCTATTTTTCTCTTTAGATTTTTTTTTTTTTCTAAAACTACTATCTCCTATATGATCTCCTACGAATTTGAGCCTTTACCCATTGCCAACTGCAGGTTAAACAAAAAAAGAAAAGGGGAAAAAAAGCAACTTATCCCAGATTCCCAATTATCCTATCCAGCGGGATCAGACAACGAAGTCATTCTTTGAAAGCCAACCCATTACTCCTATCATCTTCTTTTCTTTTGTCAGTCTCTTTTTCTTCTCTTCTATTTGTAGGCACAGGCTTGTCAATGACAATGGAAGCTCTATCTTCCCTATGTACGAGCCAAGGTCTGATGATGTCTCGTCCTTCTTCTCCAGTTATCTTTCGCGCTAGTGGGTCTGTTTCAGTCATTGGGTTTTCTCTTCCATGTTTCCAGACTCGAGTTTTTCCAAATTGCATCAAGAAACGTAGTTTCAGTGTACCAAGGGCCTCGGTTGCTGTTGAACAGCAAACCCAGGAGTCTAAACTTGCTCTCATAAGAATTGGCACAAGAGGAAGGTACCGTTGTTTTTGTTTTTAGTACTGGAGTCTATCTTCTGGGTTTGCTTTTATGTTTCAATGTAGCTCTAATTTAGACTCATCTATGTGAATCATTGGTATATATACATCCACATACGTTTCTTGTGATGCTTAACTAGAAATTGTTTCTGGGATTTATGAGAGACCAAGTTTTTCTGTTATTCTCTTTTTGCCTCTTAGGTTTGGGTATATTCACCTTTAATTGTTTGATCTCTTAATTTTTCCCTTTATTTGGTAATATTGCTTAGATGTTTAGTTTTCAAATGAATATTATCTCTGTCTTTGCTCTATCAGTTGAAATCATTTCTGCTAATTGTGCTAACTTGATTCAATCTTATTTTTCTTGGCTCCTGCTTTCCAA
Source organism: Jatropha curcas (assembly GCF_041381405.1). Taxonomy (NCBI): domain Eukaryota; kingdom Viridiplantae; phylum Streptophyta; class Magnoliopsida; order Malpighiales; family Euphorbiaceae; genus Jatropha; species Jatropha curcas. The sequence goes on along the minus strand of NC_143151.1, from coordinate 18,393,415 downwards.
ATGTGAGTACGTATGTTCTCGCTTTATCACTTTTATTTCGTTGACATTTATTAATTTTATGTAATTCTGTTTAGTGCAATCAGAAGTTTGAAGTAGGGTTAGTGTGAAACTTATATTTGGAAAAATTCACGAATATATTTGCTGATTGAGATAACTTGGTTGATGGAAGGCACAAAATTTTAGTAAGCTCTGATTGATTGAATATCAAATTACAACGCTGGAAACAATAGTAGCAGATTGGCTGCTTCTGCTATGAGCTCTGATTCTCACCTCTCACTCTCTACTCTATTGGTATCATAAAATGAAGTTGAACTTATGTATTTATGGGTGTATAAGGCATGTCATTAGGTGGTTTAATAAATTGCTAACAAACAGTTGGATATACACCGGGTTTACTTTCACCTTTTGACTTTAAACTTAATAATTTCTCTTGGTTGAGATTGTAGTAACTTCTACTGCTACTGAGCAAAGAACTTATGAATTATTTATAGACTTAATTTCTTGAGATTTTGACAGTTGGTGTATGTATGAGATGGACTAAAATAACCAGAACACTAAGTAATCTTAGTATATGAAGAGGTTTCGGGTGTTTGCGAGTTGTATCTTCCTGTAACTTTCTTGCAGGTCAAATTCTTTTCAAACTTTCCTTCCTTGAACCTTTCTTCGACTCCTCAGAATTTCAAATTACTTGCTTTCAACAATTTCTTCTTGTTTTTGTTCAGTGTAACTCATTAATGTACAAAACTAACATCATTTTGATAGTTTTCTTTTTATATTTTTGTTCTTGGATCTTTCCATATTTTAATTATTGTGCTTCAAATCTTTCATTTTCTTATTTCTAACTTAGAATTAATATGATTTTTTTTGCTTCAAAATACTCATTTTTGACATTTTATCTGTGTACATTCTAAAATTTAATATGAAATATTAACTGTGAAGCAGGAAAAAAATTTTTCGTCCAAATACCTATCTGTTATGGGGTATACCTATGTTACATTGACCTGTGTAAGAATCCATACCACTATCTATAAAGTGTGGTAGTTTTCTGGGGGAAAGGGTATTTGGGAAGTATGAACTCATTTTCATTCTAATGGCAAAGATAACCTGGCTGCTTCATTTTGTTTTTGTGAGTTAAACATTTTTCCTCTTCTAATTCTTATGCAATATATTCTTTTTCTTGACATTCTTCCTGTATGCATGACAGCCCACTAGCACTTGCTCAGGCTTATGAGACACGAGATAAGCTCATGGCAACACATTCAGAGTTAGCTGAAGAAGGGGCAATTCAAATTGTGATAATAAAGACAACAGGAGATAAAATATTAAGTCAGCCACTTGCAGACATAGGTGGGAAAGGATTGTTTACAAAAGAGATAGATGAGGCACTGATAAATGGTGAAATTGACATTGCAGTCCACTCAATGAAAGATGTCCCTACGTATTTACCAGAGAAGACCATCCTCCCCTGCAATCTTGAGCGAGAGGATGTTAGAGATGCATTTATTTCCTTGAGCGCATCATCACTGGCTGAGCTTCCTGCTGGGAGTGTCATTGGTACAGCTTCCCTCAGAAGAAAGTCGCAAATACTCCACAGATATGCATCACTAAGTGTAAGCATATTTTATTGTGTTCTAATGTTAGTTTGTTAGGAGTATGATAAGAAATTTCCTCAGATTCTATTTGCATGGAAAGCTGCTGAGAATATATATTAAACTATTTTATGTAAATCTATTCCACACTGACTAGGCATTTGGATGTGCCAGTGTAGCTATGACATCTTTCACTTAGCCATTGAATGCTAGCATCTTGAACTTAAATATTAGCTATGACAGCTTGCACTTAGACATCGTGAACTATTACATAGCAGACTATGTGATGCCACCATATCATGGGCATTTGGCTTTACATTACCATCATACCTGTATGACAATTATCAACTATTAATTACAGATCAAGAAAAAAAATGCTATTCTCTTGTATAATACTGTCCTCCTCTTGTATATATTATGCTAAACAACAATTATATCTGTTAGAAATTTTTTACATGTTCAAAGACTGATATTAATTGTTCTTGCTAAAAGCTGCACGCTAGCTTGTTACTATGTTAAGCTTTTCTGGGCTTTCTGTGCAATAAAAGTCAAAAGTACTATGTTTTTAGTTTTTATTTTTTTTTACTCGTTGTTATAATTCACAAAGTCATTTGATGGTCGCACGACGAGGTTATATTTTAATGTGATTTCATTTTGTTTTGAACTTGTTTAATAGGTAATAAATAATATGAAGTAGTTTTGAGCTGGCATGGACCTAACCATGGAATCAACTACTTAAGTGTTATGTAGAGCTTTCAAAATTCAACTACAGAAAGGACCCTTCACATTTGAACAAGTTATCTTCGGTTGATTTTGGGTTTATTAAAGAGCTAGAATGGGAAAATATGTAGGGATAATACTATCTCAACCAAACAAAGACTCAAAAACAAGATTTGATATAAATATAAAGACTCCAAAAGTAATAGGGATAAGTTTCCAATAAAAGCTGGAAAATTAAAACATTCCTCTGATTTTGAAATACTGGAGCAGTAGCTATTTATTTAAAGCTAAATAAAAACTTTTAAGAACTAGGAATTATTCTACATTAACCTTATTAAATCTGGACTATAAGTTCAAGCCTGGTTTCTTGAATTTAAATTTCATATATTCTTGTTCTCCATCACAACCATGCTTGGGTTTTTGTATGAATGCAAAAGTGATTTGGGGTAAGGTTCATCGCTGGGATTCTTGTAATCTAGGATATTCAATGTCTACGTAAAAGCAAGCTTACTTATATGGTTTTCATTTAATATCAGTCTGATGGTTTTCTGGTATTCTCTGGTCAATGACATCTTTTTGTTGCATCTTCTTTATGCTTTTAGTTAATTTGATATGGCAGGTTCTAGAGAATTTCCGAGGAAATGTTCAGACACGACTGAGAAAACTCAATGAAGGGGTGGTTCAAGCAACACTACTGGCATTAGCTGGACTTAAACGATTAAATATGACAGAAAATGTGACTTCAATTCTTTCAATTGATGACATGCTACCAGCAGTTGCTCAAGGGGCAATAGGGATTGCCTGTCGAAGCAATGACGATAAAATGGTGCGTTTGTATCTTTCTAACCTGCAGACTAATTGTGTCCATGGGAATAGTTCATCCAAATATTAGTGCATCCTTAATATGCCACTCAATGACAGATGTGGATGTGGCAGGAAATGAAGGGGGGCTGCAGATCCTCTACCTCCTAATATGATAAACTTTGTGTAAATTTAGTGTGAATGCATTAGACTTGGTTACCCTTTTCTGGAGCTAAAAGTTTTTCTAACTATATATTAGATTAGCTTTTTAATTGTAGATTTAACACAAAAATTTCGTAGCTTTTTAAGTCATTAAAAATGTATATTATTAGCTCAATGTTCTATCGTAAGTTAAAAGTGATATACTTTAATAGCTTATGCTTCTGACTATTTATCAACAATAACTAGATCTTATTCCCAAACTAGTTATAGTTATATGAATCCGTTGTTTCCATTTTGATCTATTCATAACTAAGTCCGCATTAATATTAAGTAGCAGATCTTTTAAAACAACTTCGCTTCATGTGGTTTTAAGTCTGCCTCTTTCCATTTTAGCATCCCTATCAATGTATTACACTCATGAACCAGAGCACATGGTCATCTACATAGGATAATGTCCAAACCATCTCAGATGTCTTTTTCTTATTTTATCCCCAACTTCTGCTACTTGCACCTTTTGTTGAATGTGATCATTTTTAATCTTGTCCAAAAACTTGATCCATCTTAACATCTTCATTTCTGCAACACTCATCTTGTGAACATGGTAGCATTCAAGGCCCAACATCGACTTCCATATACATCTCATGTCTCATCGTTGTTCTACAAAACTTACATTTCACGTTGTTAGATATCTTCTTATCACATAGCACATTTGTAGTACTCCTCCATTTCATCCACCCTATTTTAATTTTATGGGTTATATCTTAATTTATCATGTCATCCTTCTAAAATAGAGTCTAGATATTTAAATTGACTGCGCTTAGACCCCACAACATCTTCCAAATTTCATTTCATTTCCATTCCTCTTCTTGTGGCCAAACTTGTAGTGCATATATTTTATCTTACTTTTGCTTGACCTAACCCATACTCCCAATTGTGCTTCTCCATAATTCCAAGTTTTGGTCCACCTCCTTGCTAGTTTGATTAAATAAGACATATCATCTGTGAATAATATACATCACGAGACACCATCTTGTATACTACTGATTAGCTCATCAATAACTAAGGTAAACAAATATGGCTTCAATGTAGATCTTGATGCTTCTAACAATTTATCGCAAATAAAATTTATCTTGCGGTAAATTTCTTAAGGAGACAATTTTGCTTGATGATCATTTACAAGTCATAGTTTTATTATCTCTCACCTGTTGATTTGACCCCTCTATTTGGTCTCTTGCTAATGATGTATCAATTTTTCTCCATATCTTTTCTTGAGATTCAACATGCTTTTTACTTTAATTTTCCTTTCTTTTCCCTTTAGTTTAGTTTTTATGTTGTGTAGCAAGTTCTTCTTTGACTTTCATGTTGCATTTACAAAATTATATTTCATTTTGAACAATAATTATATCAATGTTAGTTAATTATTAATAACTAATACTTTCATTTCTCTCAATGCAAATAATAATAATACTAAAATATTGAGTGCTGCTGGATCTTGATTAATATCTACCTGGTAAATTTACTGTGCTTGTGCAGACCATTTAAGTGTAGATCACATGATTTGTTTCTATATTGTCCAAAGGCAATTTGCACTTGTCCTTTGGTTATCACCTTGGTTCATTACATATTTACAAGCAGTATGATGAGCAATTGATTGTAGATTATTATGATATCTTAGCTGATGCTGTGAATTTAAAAAGGAAGTAACAGGTAAATGAAAGATAAGCAAGCAAATGATTCACACAATTTAGAAAAAGAGATGGTTACAATTTCTGGCATGAGTCTACAATGCATATGACGATGGGATAAATGCATATTCTGCTCAAACAAGGAAATAGTATAGCGACTGCAAACCTAAGAGGGTGTGGTGCATAAACAATGTGCCAAATTCATGTGACACGAGGATATGTTAGCATCACATTATTCATTTGATGTAATTTTTAGCTTTATTATTGTTCGGTTTTACTACTTGGTTGTTTACCTAGCTACTATTACTATATGATTTGATGACAAATCTTATAGGACTTTCTAATCAAACTTTCTGTGAGCTTGAATTATATGCCATGAATTTGTAATGTGATTCTCATATGAAGAAGAACCAGATTCATGTATTGGTTAGTATTTGATGCTAATGCTGATCTTCTGTATAATTTCTTTGGGCTTTTTATTGCTGAAATTTTTGTACATTCTTCTCATTTTTGCCTAGTGAAGCTTTTATTATTATTATTATTATTATTTACCTATCTGCAGGCTAATTACCTAGCTTCATTGAACCATGAGGACACAAGGCTAGCTGTTGCATGTGAGAGAGCCTTCCTTGAAACCTTGGACGGGTCATGCCGCACACCAATTGCTGGATATGCTTGCAAAGATGAGGGTGGTGATTGCGTATTCAAAGGGCTAGTGGCCTCTCCTGATGGAAGCCGAGGTATGTTTTATTATTCTATAAACATTTGTTCTTTTGACACTTGAATTTTGCCCTTTACCAATATTCTGCTGTATTTCAGTACTTGAAACCTCTAGAAAAGGCGCATATGCTCTTGCCGATATGATTATGATGGGAAAGGATGCTGGCATGGAACTTCTTTCACGTGCAGGTCCTGGGTTCTTTGATAGTTGAAGATCTTCGTAGTTAATAGTAGCTTATGAAGAGAACAACAGCAAGCATTCTGATTAAATTTAAGGCTAGCAGTCGAGGCTTCATATGTCCATCTTCTGGAGATAATGTCGTATCAAAATTGAAGAATAGTTGTTTGCTTGTTTGTAAAGTAGAAGAGAATGCTTGAGGGCTTAGTTATTAACAAGGTTAGATTCTTTCATCCATCTAACAATTAGTAAAAAGGCCCAAATTTTGTAATCGCTCCCTGTCTGTCCTAGTGTTTGTCTGTGCACATGCGTGCAACGGTTAATCCTTAGGTACTGAGCATATTAATGTATTCTTTTGAGTTGTAGAATTCAATTTTATGTGCTGGAAATTGGCTTATTTGGGCTAATTAAAAAAAAAAAAAAAAGCCTTTATTTCCACGATCTTTGTTATTATTATGGCCATAACTAACTTATTAGTTTAATGTTGACTAAAATAATTTCAAGAAAAAATCATTACTTAAAATTTCAGACTTTGCTGCTACGGGTACCAAAGAGCATCACCTAAAAGTCTTCAATGATGAGATTGTCCAAGGTTTCAATATGGTCGCAATTAAGTATATTTTAGGGTCCAGTTTTTGGAGGTGTTGTGGATTTAAACATGTTCATACAATGGTAATTGATGTTTGTTGGTTTTTTTAGCTTGTTACTGCCTACTGGGATTAGGTTACTGAATTAGTAGGCTCACACTCAAAGATTAGGTTTGCATTTTTACCCAATATGGGAAGCGGCATCCGTTGGGTTTTGGGTTTTAGGGTGTGTTGAGAGTGAGATGGAAGCGGGGCGAATAGCCGCGAAATTTTAAGCTATTCGTATTTATATTCATTTAAAATTTTACTATTTGCATTTGTTCTAAATCATATTTATTTCATTCTAAATCCGTTTAAATATTTATTTAAAGATGCATTGCATCCATATCTATATTTAAAATTTTACTATGTTTAAAATTTTACTATTTGCATCCTTTTAAATTCGTCTTATCCGTATCCATTCTAAAGCCGTCTAAATATTTGATAGTTCAAATATTTGATATTTGTTTAAGTACTCGTATCCGTTCAAATCTATTTAAATATTTGTTTAAGTCCTTATATTCATTCAAATTCTTTTAAATGCCCTTTAAAGAATAAGATAATTGTGAATCTTACCATTCAAATTCGAATCATTTAAAATATAATTTTTTATTCAAATTCAAATCATTTAAAATACAATTTTTTACTAATAATAGATAGCACCCACAATATCACTACCAAAATTGATATCCAAAGACATACTCATACCCTACCCGTATCAGTTACGGGAAAAGTATTTAACATAGCAAATAGTTGGTATCAAAATACATTCTCATACTCTACTCTCATATCTATTTCAAGTAATAATTACACTACACGTTCTCTCGTTTCAAATCCATTTGTAACTAACTATATCCTTTATAAACAAATTGGAGCAAATACCTTAAAACACTCATCCATTTTCATCCCCAGTTGACACTCTGTTTTGTTGCATGTTCAATTTAGCAATTCTGATTAATTATCAGCCAGCAGTGGCAGCCAGTGAACAACTAGCTATTAGCAGTATACAGTGAGTGGTCGAAGGGCAGAACGCTCATAACTAAACATTATAAAAATTCAAAGTTTTGAGCGTGGTCTTATGAAATGCTATTTCAACAAGCAAAATCAAGTGCAGACGGTTGCTTTCAGAGGAAATAAAAGTATCTCCCTGTCAGAGGCTGAGTTGAATTGAATTCATGATTTGCTCCGATCAACAAATTTCATTTTGATTAAAAGGAATTCTATGAAATCAAATAATTGACCCACAATTTATTCTATGAAATCCATTTACAAATAAAATCAATTTCATCTGTTCTAAACACAAGTTAAATAATGAAATGGCATACAATAGCTTCCATGAAACTCCCACAAGACCTAGTCATCTTTGAACTCAAAAAGCATCAGAACAACTATTCAGTCATAGGCGCTGCTATGCTTAATGCATTTCTATGGTCTCTAAATGATTACATGCAAAAAGTAGACAGCAAACTAAGGAAAATATACAGAAATATTCGGGGGAAGCATGAACAGGGCAGCACCTTGGATTTTAACATCAGGCTAGGATGCACACCTGAACAATACACATTCATGCAGCTATCAAAAGAATGATTTTTTATTTGGATCGTTACAGAGGAATCGAAAAACAAGCAGAATGTTCCCCGGAAAATCTAAGGATATTCCAGATATTAGAGCAAAAACATAATTGGAACCTCGATCGAACCTGAAAAGACCACAATCTGGACCCCAGCAAACAAAGCCAAAATGGATGTCTGTCTCCAACAGAAATCTAAGGAGATTCCTGATATTAGAGCAAAAAGGAACTGATATAGGAACAACAATCCAACTGGAAAAGACGACAACCATTTGTCTGGACCCCCACAAACAAAGTGAAGACCTCACATGCTGGTACAAAGACAATGCAAGAACAAGAATCCTCTACTCAAGTGATATGGAACAAGATCCACAATACAATAAGAATGACAGCAGTCGTAGAACTCGTCATGAGCTTCCAAACAACGTTACAAGTGTTATGAAGAATGGAACCCTTCCATCTCTTCCACCATAATGCCATGTAGCACATGAGCAAGGCCTATATTCAGTAAAATTGTAGGTAGCTCTTGGCAGCCCAAAAGAAACTCTATTTTTTAAAAGTTTAAAAATGATGTCCAATTAGTAACAAAGAAACCCAATCATGCATCCATAAAGGCCATAAATAGCGACGCATCCTGCCAAAAGGTTAATAATATTAATAGGGCACAAACCATAAATTAACAACTAGCTTGCAGCCAGTATAAGGAAAAAAGAATTACCAGATCACATCCAATCTAACAAGACACCGAAAACATGGTAACTTGAATGGTAATTTACAAATCAAACAGCTTCTGTTTCCAAAAAAAGGAAAGGCATACTCCCAATGGTGGAAACTCACTATTCGTTATCCAAATGCCCATCCAACAGCAGGCCACCTCTCATAATTGTATATGCCTATGCAAGGTGATGATATGGTTTCAAAGCTGTCTATGCATGAAAGTCACAAGAAACCCAGCAGCGGTAATTGATTTGAAGAGAATAAGACCCAACTCGAATGTGCATGTCAAAGCAAGCATAAGATCTATCAGATCAAAACATGGAAGTCAGCATTTTAGGAAGTAAAACAGCTTAAGTATTTGTGCCGAGTTTAGGGCTAGATAAAACTGATTGATCCAGCAAGAGAACAACGAAGATAACACATCCATTATAAAGTTTGAAAAAACTAAAACAAAAACCTTAAACAATTCACAGATAGTAGCACCGATGTTTCCACTTCCCCAGCTGCATGAGGACACAAACACATTCTGCTGACTGACCAAGACATGTAGAGTTCAGTAATAGGTGGCATACCACAATCAGCAGAAGTTCTATCCAGAACGAAAACCTCCTGAACCACGGCGTTCATATGGTCCAGTGCGATCGCGATTGTATCGATCAGTTCCTGGACCTCCACGACTACCAGCATCCCTGTTACGCCCACCAAACCGATCTCCATTTCGATCAGGACCATAACGACCCCCACCTCCACCACTGTACCTCTCCTCTCTGCCCCCATATCGGCCACCTCTTGCCCCTTCACTTGGACACTCTCTAGCAAAATGCCCAGGTTTACCACACTTAAAGCACTCTCCACCCCCGCCGCCAGATGGACGTCTACCTCCATGGTCACGGTTTTGATCACGATCACGCCCACGGTTACGATCACCATCATGATCTCTGCCAGAACCTTGGTGAGGCTGGGCTTTATCAACAGTAATAGTTCTCCCGTCTAAGTCCATTCCATTCATTGCTTCGATAGCTTCTTCCATTGCTTTCTTTTCATCAAAAGTGACAAACCCAAATCCACGAGATCGTCCAGAGAATTTGTCAACAACTACCTAAATCAAATAAAAACAGTTAAACTGTAAATATTAATTACGCAATTTCATCTTTGAACATGTTCATAAGAACATAGCTTAGATAGGCATAACCCCTTCCGTGATCTGTCCTTATGCTATGAAAAACCCTTGCAGATCAGATATTATTCCACAAATTGTAACTGAACTCAATAAGCCTTGTTCTCAAAGTATTTTGGTCAGCTATAAGGATCATATCCGCCATTGCACTCAATTTCGAGTTACACATTTAGAAAGACCCAGAGCCACTGTTAACTCATTATTTCATTCCACGCATATGTTCTCCCGAATTGTACAACTATAAATAAAATATGTAAGAAATAAAGTAGAACCGTATACAAGGAAAGGGAAGAGAGACTCAAGATAAACCAATATATATACATGAGAATTGATTACCTTGGCCTCAATAAGATGACCAAATTTTTCAAAGGCTTCTTTGAGACCTCTATCAGATGTAGACCATGAAAGACCGCCAATAAAACAGCGGTACTCTACCTCTTCTGACATCCCTAAACTGCAAACTATACATACTTTTCAGAATTATATTCTATATAAAAAGGTTAAGAGAAGAAAAGGGTAAAGCTTAAAATCAACAAAAACAAAATAAAAGGCAAATATATCTTATAATATTCATAAATAAATCAAAATTAAATTAAATAGCAGCTCCAATGTTAGATGATTTGGTGTTTATGTTTCAATTCGGACAAAATCTGGAAGAATAGATCCGATTCAATAAACTTTTCTTTTCTCTTTAAATGTTATCAGATATAAGCAAATATTACTATGCAGGAAGCATCAATCTGATTAGGGATTCTTTCGCTTCCAACGAAACAAAACATTCAAATAAAACATAATTCGAAATAAGATTATGAAGCGATCGAATCGTCATACCTAAATTCTTAAGCTGTGGGGAATCGCTTCGCCGCAAAGAAACGCAAAAGCTGTGAGAGAAACAAGAAGGAAGCGTGCCCTAAAGTGTTAAAGAGGAGATACGCAGTCAACCTGTCGACAACCTTTTGGATAAATGGCAAATTTCTATTCTAACTATCGTATGCTGCTTCGGTAAAGGGGTAATTTATACAAGGTATATGGTATTTAAGCCTTTTTCTATGGGCGAAAAAGGTTTTTGGCTCGCGGTGATTCAGAGTCGTTGCACTAGAATGTTTATATTGCCCTTAGAGCAATATGTATAGTGTCAATATTGTCCTCACTTAAAAGAGGTTGAAAGAGAATGAAAATTCCTCCTTAAATACCCTAGACAAAGCATTTAATAGATGAGAGTACCAATGAACATGCGAAGGCTCTTAGATTTTTTTTTTTTTTTTTTAAGATAACGAATAATGCTGATAATTGACTTCTGGCTTTCTAAGAGAATTGCTTTCTTCATCTTTTTTTGTGCAGTAAAGCTTTTCTCTGTTTTTTTTAATAAAAGTCAATTTAATTTTGGAACTTGTTTGACGAGATTAAAAATATCATATTTGACATTTTCCACCAATTTAACTCATGAATTTATTTAAAATGATTAAAAAAAATCAGATTTAAGATTTTCGGTCAATTTATCCCTTGAATTTATTTAAAATGATTAAAAAGATCAGGTTTAATATTTTGTGTTAATTTAGCCATGCATTTAAGATTATAGTTAGGATTGAATTGTATAATTTATTAAAAAAAAATTAAATATGAAATAAAAGAAAACCATATATGAAATATATTATATCCTCTTTACCTTGACCAATGATTTTGAGTTCATAAATATATAATAATTTGAGCACTTTAAAATTGATATGAAATCCATATATTTTTTATGTTAAACATATTAAAGTAATATTGCATTTTTATAAATTTATTGTGTTGCAAAAATGACGCCTTTATGAATTTAAATTTCAATTTAGACGTGTTGGAAAAGTTTGATATAGTATTTTTATTACAAAACAAAGAGGGAAGAAAAATCAATCCTATTAAATTAAATCAATTTATTAAATTCAAATAAGTTCAGGGATTAAATTGACATAAAAAGCTAAATTTGATCTTTTTAATCATTTTAAACAAGTTTAGGATTTAAATTGGTCTAAAAGGGCAAATCTGACATTTTTTATCTTGCTATATAAGTTCAGGGGGTCAAATTGAGCTTTATTCCTTTTTCTTTTCTTAGGAATAGATGAGATTCTCTATACTCTGAGATATAATCATACTATAATAGACGAAAATCAAAGTTTTATGTGGTTTTTCATGGAATGAACCCTGGGATATATAGATCGTGGCAAGAATGCGCAATACGCATTTTAGGTGTCGGCCATAGTATGTACAAAGCTTATGAGACTATGGAGGAGGCAATGGAAGCTTTGAAATTATTTAGGGAATTAGATAGTGATTTTCAATATAATCAAGCATCTACAAGTTCTGGTGTCAGTAAGAGTGATGAAGATCAAGGCAAACTGGGAACATGTTAACGGTGAAAACGAAGCAGTTTTAGATGATGATGATAGGCCAAGGCTCAAGCATCATTGCATTTGATGGGGATGTCTGTGTAGGGACTGTAGATGCTGGAAAGCAAAATGCTGGGAGACTAAATGCAGAAAGACTAAATATTGTAGTAGGAATTGTTTTTGGACTACATCTCAGAGTATAATTAGATTGAGTTGTGTATTTTATGTTGCCTTTTTACCTATTTGGATGGAAAGAGTTTATATGTTAATTAAACTACATCGATAGTGTAGATTGTTTTGATTCGCGAAGTATAATGAAATTGTGGCCGCTTTATTGAAGTTGTGGGATGGTTGTATGGGATTTGATACCATGCAAAAAAAAGTACAAAGTTAGAGACATACAGTTATAAAGTATAAGGCCCACTATTTTGTTGAGACCCGCCATTATAAAGAATCAGGCCCTATCCAATACATGTTTAAGGCCAAATAGTTTAGAAATAAGGGGAAAAATTTATGTTCAATGTACAACTAATTTACACAATTGTAAGTAGTAACTTTATTTGGGCCTTAAAATGGCTTGAATTGTTAGCCCAATATAGATTGCCCAAATAGTAATCATAAATTGTTATGGATAGTAATTGTATTTGGGCCTTAAAATTTGGGGATAGGTTAGCAAATTAGTTTAGATCATATTAAATATTAGAGCCCATCCCATAAAGGATATTGAATTATTCAACACGTTAAAAATTGGCTAAGATTTGTTATGTTAGGTCATATAGAGTAGATGGGAAACCAAATGGATAAAATTGACTGTATTTTTTGGGGAAGCAATGGCTAAATATAATGAGATGCTTAGTTTCCATGCGATTTAGCTGTTTTAATGGTTTCCTTATAAATTTTATTGACATTATGGACGTTGTCCATTAGAATCCAAGAAACTGAGCATAGAAATAAATTTAGAAAAAAAAAAGTTTTGCAATTTAAGCAAAGAGATATATTCCATTAAAAGGGAAAACAAGTGCTAACAGTTTACATTGCCAAAATGGGTGATTGAAACAAAAGATGATAGACTGTGTAAAGCCAAAACTAAACGAAACATGACAAAAAAATAAAGCATAAATCAATCAACCAACACGGATAGCTTCCATAAGTTCCCCCCATCTTGCACCACATGATCATGAACAGCTTCAGATCTCAGCGGATATAGTTGTGTTGTCTAAGATGGTGATGAGTTCTTCCGAAATTGGTTTGCTGACCTTAATGAATATGTTATAAGCCTTCTGGAGTGGTGGATCCTTAAGCAGCAGTACCTCTGTGCATGGCTGAGTGATAGCTTCATTGAGTCGCTGGATTAGGGCCCTTAACTCATTCTTCAACTTAGTGGACTCCTCCTTAGCTGTATTGTAAAGCGTCTCCCAATAGTTAAGTTAGTAGTAGACAAAAATGGTTTTGTGGATGTACTAGGGTTTTGTGGGTACAATAGGGTTTTGTTGACAATGTATTTATAGGTAGCCATGCATGGTTAATGGAAAGACCTTGTGTTGATATTGAGTGGAAAATATATGCCACATCTTTTATTATAGGAAGTAATGAAGACCCAAGCTCCTTTCTTTTTTGTTTGGATTGGCGTGAAATGGATGTAGTTTTAGGGTTTCATTTTGATCTAATCATAATGATGATTTAGCTACAAATAATAACACACTAAGTGAAACATGTAATACATTTGTCAAGAAATTATTGACTAAAACATAATTATATTTTTGAAGCACCGTGTTCATTAATTTGGCTAATATAAAAAATGCGTGTGATTAGGGGGAGCCAAATAGGATTGATCCTTTTGCTATCCATTAACAAGAGAAATAAAAGGACCCTGAATATATTGCTCCATGTTGAGTTTTACCATAGTTTTGTAGTTGTTATGCATGCATGCATGGTACTGCTTTATGGGTATGTAGATAATAGATAATTTGATAGCCAAAATAATATTCATTTTTTTAGATTAATAAAAGGATTATGCATTGTATACTGACAAATGATATTTATTATGGGAACAATATTACATGTAAAGGGGCAAGTACATTTTTTTATGATAAATGATATTGATATTATTGTTTGCATTATAATATATTAGGTTTAATTTTCGTCACATACATAGAGAAAATGAATTTTTGAGCATCTATCAATCTAAAATCAATAATGTTTCCACATTGGATTTTCTCCAATTTGCATACATCATGCCAATCTCTTTCTATTTGCACTCTGTAGCTACCATTTCCATTAGATCCGTAACGAGTAATAACTGAATATGAATGGCCAGCTTCTGTTATCATTTTATTGAGCTTCCTTTTTCCATAATTGAAATTGAGACGTTTGGCAACGACAGCCGGAGGGATGTGCTTCTTGCATATGAAAATAAGGAAAAATTAACAAATTATTGAAAATGCGAACATGAATAATAGTATTGTAATGGTACAGTTAGAACTAAAATGAAAAGGGAAAAAAAAAAAGAAAAGATTAAAAAGGGAAAAAGCATTTAGAATGTATATAATATGGTTCACTCGTACCACTTTTTGGTTCTAGTGCTGGCCTGCCATAACTATCTTCCAACCTGAATGCTCTGCAATGGCCGCAGGTTTTTGATGGTGGAACTATATCATAGATATTAACAATTGTAGGATTATACTGGATATGATTTCCAGTAGTATTTGATCCCCATTCCACTGTATCATTGCCACACTAAACAATCTATCTGTCTGGTGAATCAAGTTAATGGAGTTAACCAAATGGGTGGCACAAAATGCATCAGCAAAACCACTCCATCCATCAACTAGAAAGAGACCTCCTTACCTTTTTTTTTCTCACTGTCACTTCCCAACAAGTTCCACAATCGAGTGACAGTGTGATGGCTTCATTGGATATGAAAAACGGTGTCCAAATAATAGGAATAGGCTGCAATGGAGATTATCAGCAATGGTGAATCATTATATGTATACAAAAAATTAAAAGATTTTTCAAATGAAATAATAATTGGGATTTATATGGCAAATATTGGTTTTACTAGTGTTGGATAGTGCTTGAGAATATAGTTCACCTTATTGAAGGATAAAATCAGCATGGTGATTGTTGATGAATTGAAGGAAATTGTGTAATGCAGTTTCTAAGGTTCAGGAAAGCCAAACATATTTTCTGTAGAATTGGGTGGGGTTTTATCCTATTAGGTTAATAGGTAGAAAAGTAAAAATGTTAGGTATGAAGTTTGGTCTTTTGGGAATCCCCACAAAGATTAGATACCATTTAGTGTGATGGGTTGTCATATTTTATATTTGGAATCAATATTGGTGGGGAATTGTTTGGCCGAAGATTTGAATCTAAACATTATAGATTAAAAGGATGCTATATGTTTGCATAGTATGTGAAAAAAAAAAATTAATATACGTTAAAAATTGATTTATAGTTATTGTAATTTATTTATAAAACTTCCATGACATTGAGTGTTGTTTATTGAATAACATGAATGAAAAAAATATTAAATGTATTTTATGTGTGCGATTTTCTTATACTTTATCGCATATCATGAATCAAATTATGTCACATTTGAAAGTGCTGTTCAACGAAGATTTTGTGGGAGCATATGCAGTCAGGTGATTGATTTGATCAACATTTGAAAGCCTTAAGAGAATATGCTTTAGTGATTAAATTTAATCACAAGATTTTATAGTTATTTTATAGTAAGATAAGTAAATGGACGCAATTGATCATATGATTCATTCACTTTGGGTTGAATTAACCAAATTGTAAGTGTTTTTGATTTATTTGTTATACTCATATGGGTGTCAAACATTTAAATTTTTGCATTGTATGATATTGAACAATTTAACATGATCGAATCAATTCATTAATTTAGTGAGTAAATTAGTTTTCTACTAAATTATTTTTCCATGGCACGAAAAGAATGGATGAGACCAGTAGCTCGGATGACATATGCATAGGCAGCCCGGCTTGGCTGAAGGGATTGGTCGCGAGATTGAACCCTTCGTATGCCATTTTTAATTCTTATTGACTTATGAATTTTAACTAATTATTTATATAACTAAGGTTAATTGCATGATGGTTTAATGTGTCAACTTTTAAATCAATCGATGGTGTGAGTTCACTAATGATTTATTTTGATGGGGATACTCCCAATTTATATTTTTTGTCTAAAAAAAGAAAAAATGTTATCCGAATAATGTTACTAATATATATATATAATGTTACTAACAACGATGCGTTAGTGAAGCCTTAGTATAATGTCGTCTGAATGAAGTATGGAGTTTGTTGTCCAACTGTGTGACTCAGTGGCTCAATAGTGGTGAACGATATCCGTGGTCAACAAATCAAGAGTGGATTTCATGTGATCACAATTGAATTTAGGTCTAGTGGTCGATTTTAATCAATTCACATTTGTTGATGGCACAAGCCATTTAATGTATATGGCATGAACTACGATACTACGATGTTTTGAATATTTTCTTTTCATGATTTTCATATTTTTTCATCGTTCAATAGTGGGGGATGTCAAGTATATTTCATGGCACAAAAAGAACGGATGAGAGCAATAGCTTGGATGGCATATGCACAGGCCACCCAACCTGGTTGAAGGGATCGGTCGTGAGATTGATCCCTCGATATGCTAGCTTTTTTTATTTGCTTGTTGACTTATGAATTTTAACTTATTATTTATATAACTAAGGTTAGTTGCCTGATTTATTTTGTTGGACAATGTCACATATAATAGAATTTATAATATACAAATTATAAATGTATTTTGAGACATGTTATTCAAATAAACACTTATATGTATTTTGAGCAATGTTTAATTTGAAATTTAAAAAAATGTTAAAACACTGTTTTGGGCTATGTTGTGAATATATTTGCATGGAATGGTTTTTCGTATATTTTAGATGCACATGACTCTTCATGGGAAAAATTACATTGTTTCAAAATTGCACCTGTTCAACATCTATGTTGTAGCAACTGCCTTTCTGCCACTTAACCATCAGTTTTTTGACAAAAGAACTTAACCTTTAGTTGGTGTGATATAAATGCATTTAATTTACTCATCCCACATTGGCCGATAAACCTTTGCGATCAAGTAAGACCTGAAACGTTGAAACTCTCTCTCTCTCTCTCTCTCTCTCTCCCTCTCTCTTTGTAAACCTTGGTATCCAATCTCTCTATCTCCCTCATCATCTTTTTCGTCTCCAAACGTAGCTAACTACCTAAACTAGATGGTGAACGAAGCTATGCTAACAGTTGATATAAACTGCATCCATATTGGATCTTCGGTAAATAATTGTACAATCTTTATCGATTATTGGTTTGTCCTTTCTTCATTTTTCCTGTTTTGGCTTTCTTCTTTTTTAACATTTGAAAATTCTTGTTTATAGGCTTTTCCTATCACATTGTTTGAGCGTTCGACATGCAAGAACCTGTTCGTTTACTGTATGAGGATGCCATTAAAGGATGTATGGAAAGTTGTGGCTAAGAAGGTTAGATTTGTAAACTTTATGAAGGATGGCATCAAGGAGTTCTTTGCATTCTACGATATCTAGCCTGGATATACGCTGAACATCTTATACTGTTGGCCCAAGGATTTCAAGGTGCGAGTCTTTGATGCCAATGGGACGGAGATCAAGTACCCACCAAAGAACGGACCAAGCTCCCCAGCAATACTTGCTAATCAACAAGGTTTGATCTTGAACAGATTTGAATTTTATTTGGTATTTTTCCTCTTTAATATATGATAGAGAAATTAAATTGGTGAATTGACTAATTAAAGTTTATTCTATTTCTTTACTACTCGCTTTAATTTGCTTGGGTATACACGTGAATCTAACATCTATTTTTTTATTTTCCTTTTTCATTTCATGTAAAAACATAAATAATAATAAAATGCATTGGACATGCAAAGCTTTCCTTTCTCGTTGTCATTAAGGAGATAGCTTTGTGGATTGTCAGCTAGGTGCCAGTAACTTGCTAATAGACGCAATTACTATTTTGCATGAATTATAATATGTACAAATATAATATATTGTTTCATGTTTTATGTATTTTTTTGTTCAAGATGATAAAAAGTGGTTATTTTTTAAAATGTATGAAAACGCAAGATTTAGTTGAGGATGTGGGGTTTGCCATCCTTGCACCATGGGAATTCACATATGTTCTTGATAGCGTCGATTGGAGATATAAAGTTGTGAGTAGTATTTGATTACTTATTATATTTAGTTTTTTTTTTTTACAAAAAGAAGAAATTGGATGTTTGGGTAAAAATAATTTGTTGGTAAAATTGGCATGATTATTTATAATGTGTGTTTCACAGGATATCCCAGTGAAGAAAGCTTTAGAAAGGGTTAGATTTGAGAAGAAAATTTTTTATCAACACCAAATATAGAAATAACCCAGATGTGAAGGTTGGCTCTGTCTACAGAATATTGAAGAGGACCTAAAATGGAGCACTTCGTTGGAGCACCAAGTTTGAGAGTGGTTGGGTGGAATTTGTTGACATGCACGGGTTGCAGGAGAATGACATTTTCAACTTCAAGTGAGTTTCCTTGTGTGAATACTCAAATTTTGAGGCTCAAAGAGCCAGTTTTTCCGGACTGCAAACAGTTCGGCCGGACCAGAGGCCATTTTGGAAATTTACCAGAGGTATGCCAATATGGTACTTAAAACGTCTGGGACGTCGCGAGGATCGTGGAACTGGTCCCGGAATATTTTTTTGAGGTCCGGAACTCCCGAAAAAGCCTCCGGAACGTAAAACTAGAAAGTGCGCCGGCGGCGGCCCCCCCTTCACGGCGGCGGTAGCTGCTATCGCCGGCGGCGGCAGCCGCCGGCGACAGCGGCTGCGGCCGCCCTCACCGGCAGTGGCAGCCGGACACGGCGGCCCAGCCGCAGAGCTCAGGCGGCCCAAGTCGCCGAGCTTCGGCGGCCCGGCCGCCGATCTCCGGCGGCCTGACCGCCGATCTCCGGCGGCCCGGCCGCCGAAACAGTCCGTTTTTGCCTATAAATACAGCCCCGGTGTGACCTTTCAACTGACTCAGTCTGTGTTGACGGACGCTCCTTCTCCCCTACGCTCGTTGCATTTTCTTTTACTGGTTTTCTGCATTTTTAATTTAGCTTTTATTGCTTTCTTACTTTAATATTTGGCCACTTAAATTAAATTAATTCTAAATTAATATTCCCCAAACGAGGAGCTTAATCCGGAGTTTTTCAAGCTGAAGCTAAGAAGCGGTCACCGGTTAACTCAGGTAAATAAACAAAACTCTGCTCATTTAATTTTAGCACTTCATGCATATTTCTCTTCTACTCCTAATAACTCTACAACTGCATAAACACATTCATGTCATCAATTAGACAAATAAACTGCCTCAATCAAATATGATTAAGCTTAAATACCCGGTTAATTAATAATCGTGGTATTAATGC